>NW_024744462.1:307500-472500 GCF_018991925.1 Homarus americanus
ATGAATCAGGAGTCTTAGGGTGATGGGGGGAAGAGGCCTTGGTAGGGGGAGGTCTTAAAGAGGGATGAGAAAGTCTTGGGAATTCCCGGCCTTTGATAGGCAACATTGTTTTTTTTTGCAACATCTCAGAACCACACTAAAGCGCACCAATTTCCACCTCAAGACAAGTTGTGATTGGGCGTCTCAAGATATAGGCTCGCCACTCCTTCAAGAGGCTGCTGACTGGTAGAGATAAGTGAGAGACGAGAGAAAGAGACAGGGGACTTTATAGATGGAAGTGAGGCACGAGGTGAGAGACAGATTTCTTAGAGAGAAGTGAGAGATAGGACAAGTGAGAGATAGGACAAGTGAGAGATAGGACAAGTGAGAAATAGGACAAGTGAGAGATAAAAAACAAAACAAAAAAGGTATATAAGGGAGATAAGTGAGAGATAGAAGATGTCATAGAAGGGAGTGCAACATGAGATGAGAGACAAATAAGAGACAAAAGAGATTAATAACAGATACGTGAAGGATAAGTGAGAGATATACGTCATAGAAATAAGTGAAGTACGAGGCGAGAGACACGAGATTTTAATTGATATTAGTGAGACACGAGTGAGAAACAAGGAGAGTGACTGTGCCCAAGGCGTCGACGGTGCCTTAAAAGGAGTCGACTGGGCCACCCTTAGCACCGAGGGCGTCAACCCCCCCCCTCCTCCCTCCCTCCCTCCCTAGGAACGGCAAGCTGCTTCTCTTCTCCTTTTCTCTCTTCCCCCTCTTTCACTCCTTCTTTCTTCGTCTTCTCCTTCCTTTCCTCCATTTTCTCTCTTCTTCATCATCCTCAGTCTTCCCCTATCCATCGCTTCCTCCAATTCGCACCTCCTTCCTTCCTGCCTGCCTCCTTCGTATTCTTCATTTCTTCCTCCTCCCAACCGTACCTCCTATTCCCATTCCTCCTTCTTTCCCATCCGCATATTTCTCTCCTTTTCTCTTCCCATTCCCCTTGCTCTCCTATTCGTAGCTCCCTCCCTCCGTCCGTCCCTCCCTCCCTTCTTTCTTCTTTCTCTTCCTTTCTTCCCTGCCATCTTTTCCACCCACCCCACCCACCCACCCCACCCACGGGTTAGAGCCATCTTATTTGACCAGGACGTTAAAGGATTACCTCCAAGGAGTCAGAGCGGACCTGAATGATGTAGTGCAAAGCCAAGACAACCCTCCTCCTCCCCCTTCTTCCTCCTCTTCTTTCCTCTCCTGTTCCTCCTTCTTCTTC
This sequence comes from Homarus americanus, assembly GCF_018991925.1. Lineage (NCBI taxonomy): Eukaryota > Metazoa > Arthropoda > Malacostraca > Decapoda > Nephropidae > Homarus > Homarus americanus. The sequence goes on from NW_024744462.1 coordinate 308,753, forward strand.
TCCCTCCTCCTTCTTCTTCTCCCTCCTCATCCCCCTACTTCGCCTCCTCCTCCTCCTTTTTCTTCCTCTCTCCTCTTCCATCCCTTCTTTACCCATTCCCTTGATGTGCTTACCATTTTCCATCTTCCTTCTCCCTCCTCCCAGCACAATATCCTTCCACTTTCTCTCCTCCCTCCTTCTACTTCCCCTCTCCCCAGTAGTCCCCATCCTGGCAAAACCTCCCCCTCATCTTGTCTCCCCACATCCCCTCCCATCCTCCCCCCTTCCCCCCACCCCACACTCCACTCCACCGTACAGCAGAAATAATATACAAGAATATAACCCTCAAAGTGATCTAGTTTAAAGGGGTTAGGCGTCGCAGTGTTCCAGATAGGTAGATGAGAATTGGGGAGATTAGTGTGTGTGCGTGCGTGTGCGTGCGTGTGCGTGCGTGTGTGTGTTCTAGTCATAAAGGGGGAGACGTGGTGTTGGGGGGTGTTGTGGTGTTTCTGAGCAATTTTATTTCTGGATATTGCCCATGTGTGTCGTAAGATAAAGCGGGTCACATGAGTTTCGTTTGGTTATGTTTTTTTTTCAGTGTTTCAGTTTCAGCAGAGAATTGGGCTAGTTGATGGGAAATATTTCTCAGTTTTTAGTTTTAGAAGTACTTAGACAGAAATTGACTAAATATTTCTCAGTGTAAGTAAAGATAAGACACAAAATGGTGATAGAATTTACCTCAGTTTTTTTTTGTCAGCATGGATGAGTGACGATCATGAGACACCTGGAACACTTCTCACCGTTCCAGTTAAATAGGAATCGAGCCATTAGATATTCCAGTTAATAGGAATCGAGCCATTAGATATTCCAGTTAATAGGAATCGAGCCATTAGATATTCCAGTTACTAGGAATCGAGCTATTAGATATTCCAGTTAATAGGAATCTAATTAGAATGAGTGTCTAACTCTTAAGCTTTAACTATCTTGACAGTAATTCACTTCACAATAAATGCCAAACAATTTTTAGAAGTTTAATGGGTGTAATGTAGTAAATTGTAAGTAATTCGTAATTGGCATAAGTAATTGGGTGGTAATAGTCAGGTGTAATAAATAGTAATCTCAAAGTAACTGGTAAATCACATTAGGAATTGGACGGTAATATTCCAGTTATCAAAAATAGGAATTATGAAGTAAATATTCCAACTACATGGGAATTTATAAAGTTCACGTTGTGGAATTTTAGTGTAACAATTCTCAAGCTCACCTTCGACAGCTACATAATGTGAATCAACTCCAAGTGAACGGGATGTGGATGGCAGATTTTGGCTGTACTGGAAATTGAGTGTTGCCAGATTTTTTTTTTTTTTGCACATATTGGAATTTTGGTGATAAGAGAAATTTTACATTGACGAAAATTTGGACTTTTGGGAGTTTTTTTTTACTGACATATTATAAATTGTTTTCTTTTTTATGGTTGCTGTTGTTTTTTCTTTCCTCTGTCATTGTTAATTTGTTGATTTGGGAGAAGTACTGTACCGTAGGGGGTGGACTGGGATATACTGTGGGGGACCTGGAAGAAGTACCGTGAGAGGACCTGGGACCAGTAGTATGGGAGAGGACCTGGGACCAGTAATGTGGGAGAACTTAGATTACTTCACCGACAAGTCCAGAAAGTTTTAGAATAATTTAACTTGTGTTATTAATAGAGTAAACAAGTTTTCAACGCTCACCAGATTCAGTGAAGTCTCCTTTTTTTCCCCCTGGTGTGTGTGTGTGTGTGTGTGTGTGTGTGTGTGTGTGTGTGTGTGTGTGTGTGCGTGTGTGTGTGTGTGTGTGTGTGTGTGTGTGCGGAGGAGGAGGAGGAGTAGTGAGTGAGGAGTGAGGAGTGAGTGAGTTAGTTAGTTAGAAGAAGAAGAAGAAGTTAGCTATCCCCTCCTTATTTTTCTTCCTGTCTCCACTCCACCAAGAGAGACGGCAGTATAATGTCACAGCGACAGGTCGTACGTCAGCCAGTTAGCTACCCTCACCAAAGGACGACCAGCGCCTTGTTAAGTAATTCACGCCCGTCTCCTCGCCTAGTGCCTGCATCTCCCGTTACATAATTGGCCCGGGTCGTGGGTCGTATATTATTGTCGGCCGCTGAGAATATGTTGTCGTGTTGTGTCGTGTCTGAAGAGGTTAAGGATGTCGTTATTAGGGAGTCGTTTGCTCCACCCCCCTCCTCCCTTTAGTTCCATCTCCAATATGTACTAACAGGTGCTTAAATGTCCTCATTATATATCGACAGGTGTTTAAATGTTCTTAATATATATCGACAGGTTTAAACGTCCTTATTATATATCAACAGGTGTTTAAGTGTCCCTCATTATATCGACAAGTGTTTTAATGCAAATGTTCACCCCCCCCCCCCTTAATCCCCCTCTCCTCTCCCCCTCCATAATATACAAAGCTATGGCTAAACTATCCCGTGTCCATCCCGTGTTTACAGTGCCGCCATTGCTTGTAGTGAAGACATTTGAGGGATCGTATTTTGGGGAAAGTTTGTCCTAAGAAAACTACATAAGAATAATAGGCGAGAGGCAGTTGTGTTATCCTGGTGTCTTGTAGTGATGAAGTGAAGGAATATTTGTTGAGACAGTGTGCATGTTGTTGACAGACTCTCATGCAGCTGTTGGGGGGATGTAAACAAATAGATGTATTCATATAATAATAACAACAACAATGAGAGTGTTTTTGGAGTTGTTAGTTGATGACCTCTTTACTACAACCCTCTGAGACTCGTTAGAGAGACAACCTCTTTACAACCTTCTGTGGAGTTGTTAGTTCATATCTACACAGAAGAGTCACCCGTTGTCATACCTTCCAAGAGACACTGGAGCTATCAAGTGACATTCTTGGAATTGAATAATGACGATAATAACTGCGATCTGTCGACCACAAGATACACTGTGTACATTACTTGGTATAGCAAACACGACAATTTAGAGGCTAATCCCCTGAACTGCTTGAGGCCCTGTTGAAGCTTAGATAACATACACAGACGTAAGTTGATAGCTTTGTTTTACCTTTGTGGCGCTTTTGTGTGTGTCCCGATGAAGAGGTTTGTATATGTACGGGTTTGGGTGGATGAGGTGGGTAGGTGAGGTGGGTGGGTTAGTAAGGGGGGTGGGTGAGGGGAGGGGGAGACTGATCATGATGTTTTTGTCATTGTGATACCTAAATGAGTCTCTCTGGTAGGTGTAGTAAGTTCCAGCCTTATATTTGCTACTTTGTTTGTTGTATATAAACAATGATAGAGTCGTGTTGGTAGGTGGTGATGGTGGTAGATAGTTGTTGGTAAGTGGCTTGAGTAATTGTTATATTTGTAGGTGGTTGTTGTAGGGACAGGGTGTTGGTTGGAATGTTGTTGTGGTAGGTGATGGTGGTAGGTGGTTTTAGCAGTTAATGTTGGTAGGTTGTAGATAATGTTTGTAGATACCATTAGGTAAAAAAAAAAGGCTCACTAATTGGCTACTGTTGGGGAATAATAATCCCGATTAAATAGAAAATATATCCAATACTATAGACTAATATATCTTTCATGTCTCTCTTGTGTTATCAGAAGAGAATTGAATACCGCCTTTCGTTCACCACTTGGGACCAGTTAAAGGCGTTTTACATACTCTTATTGACGAGAAAGTACCTTTTTTTTTTAACCTACCGAACGAATCCATGTAGTTCTTCTATGATATCTCGAACTTGAATTGAGTATTGCTTTAATTTTACCCTTGGGGCTAATAACAGGTGAGAAATACAGGTTATCTGATGTAAGTTACTTGAAGGTGAAATTATCTCCTTTCTCAGTTGTTTTATCTGAATAATATATTGAATAATGTTTAAATTCCCCAATAATAGGTTTGATTATAGTTTGTATTTATTTATTTATTTATTTATTTTTATTTAACATTGTGTGAAATATGTCTTTGTGTGTGTTATTTCTCGACACATCCCAGATACTATTGAAAGAGCCACTAGGTAACGTGACTTACTCTGGCTTAACACTACCCAGTACTTTTATATATTCCATAATTATTTTTTTTTGTCGTGACGGGAGTGACATGACTGTGACATTACCGTGATTGGAACGTGACAGTACCGTGGCAGGAATATGACTTGACTGTGACGGTAAAGTGACAGTACCGTGGCAGGAATATGACAGTACAGTGACAGGAATATGACATTGCCATGACAGAAAAGTGACAATTAAGTGACAGGAAAGTGACAGTACCCTGACAGGAAAGTGAAAGGAAGGTGAGAGAACCATAAGTGACACATCCTGGTGAGAGGAACGGCGTGATAGGAGCCGGGAGGAGGAGGAGGAGGTGTAGGAGGAGGAGGAGGAGGAGGAGGAGGTGTAGGAGGAGGAGGTGTAGGAGGGCATGTTATCAGGGGGTCGTAAACACCCAACCGAGTCCTCCGCCAAACCTCGCTATCTGCTTCGAGGACCAGCAGCAGGACAGAGAAGGAGTAGCAGGAGGTGACGGAGTAGGTGAGAGGAGGAGGAGGGGGAGGAGAAAGAGAAAGGGGAGACGGAGAAAGAGGAGAAGGTGATGGTATCGATAAAAGAGGGGATGGAGGAGGAGGAGGAGGAGATGTTCTGTGATTCTCCCTCTCTCTTTCTCTCCTTCTCTCCTCCTCCATTCGTAGTTTTCATATTATTGTCCTTCTATCTTTCATTCTATATTTTTTCTTGCTTTTCCTTCTTTTCTTTTCCTCTGGCTCTCTCTTCATCTCTTCTTCTCTTTTATCTTCTTCACTTTTATTCTTACCCCTCTCTTCATCTTTTTTCCCTTGTCATTTATCTTCGTTATCTTTTTATCTTTCCTTTACGCTTTATTTCTTTGTTTTGTTTTATTAATTCTCGTTCTTTTGAAATTAGATATTAATTGAATTTATCTCTCTCTCTCTCTCTCTCTCTCTCTCTCTCTCTCTCTCTCTCTTTCTCTCTTTCTTTCTGCCTCGTTGGGTTTCCAATATTTTACGCCTATCCTTCCCCCCCCTTTCCTCCATCATCCTTTGAGGCTAGTGATCCAGAAGTTATTTCCACTCTTATCGTCTTCTCTCTCCTCCTCCTCATCCTCCTCCTTCTTCTTCTTCTTCTTCTTTATTTCCCCCGCCAGTTATTCATTCCTTTAACCTCCTCCTCCTCCTCACTTTAATACGCGCCCACACATTATTTGTACACATATCCGCTCTTCACCTGTACACACACACACACACACACACATACACACCCACGCGAGTCCTTCCTCTGCACACACCTCGCACACACGTCACTTAAACACACGCCCACACTCCCTTCTATCACTTTGACATACGCCCACACGCCTTCCATTATTTGAACACACGCCCACACGCCCCTTCCATCGTTTGAACACACCCCACACGCCCTTCCATCACTTAAACATACGCCTACACGCCCATCCATCTTTTGAACACACGCCCACACGCCCATTATTTGAGCACACGCCCACACGCCCTTCCATTGTTTGAACATATGCTCACACGCCCTTCCATCACTTAAACATACGCCTACACGCCCTCCATCTTTTGAACACACGCCCGCACGCCCTTCTCTCATTTGAACACACCCACACGCCTTCTATCATTTGAACACACGACACGCCATCATTTCTATCATTTGACTTCACACGCATTTGGACCACATCATTTGAACACACCCACACGCCCTTCTCTCATTTGAACACACGCCCACACGCCCTTCTCTCATTTGAACACACACCCACACGCCCTTCTATCATTTGAACACACACCCACACGCCCTTCTATCATTTGAACACACGCCCACACGCCCTTCTATCATTTGAACACACGCCCACACGCCCTTCTATCACCTGAACGTACATCTCCACGCCCCCACAAACCCATTCATCGCTCACATAGTAAATTTCATTCATAAACTATAAAAAGAAAGAAAGAAGAAAAAGTCGTACACTTCTCTCATTGAGCTGTGTCAACAAGAGCGCCTTCATTCACCACCGAGAGCATTCCCACGTCCTCATGTGAAAACCAACACTATTTTGGTAAAGCTTTTGAGATCACCTGAATATTAGCCCCCTTCAGTGTATTTCACCTGAGGAGTAACCACGGAAACTCTAACCTAACTATCTGGCCTAAGTCATCGGTCAGGGAATTAAGTCATTGTACTCAAGTGGTTAAATGATCGTACTCCAAGGGTTAGGTTAGGTTGGGTGAGGTGGTGGTAGTTTAATTGCATTTAAATATCAAAATTTTACCAGCATGAAATGAAACGTTGAGGTTTAATTAAATGTAAATACCAGAAAATATGAAAATTTATTCAATATTGTTCAAAATATTTTTTGTTATTTAAAGATAATAACATTCATAGGACAACAGATTATGAAATAGGTTCACCCAAGGTTAAATTAGTAGTGATGTATTTAAAGAATTAGTAGGTGGAGTAATGATAATAATAATAATAATAATAATAATAATAATAATAATAATACAGTAATAATACAGTAATAATAACAATAACGATAATAAAAATATGAATACAAATATACAAATGTACAAATAAGAATTACATAGTATGATAAAAACTTCGCTGTACAAAATTAGAGGCAAATTGAACAATGGGACACCAGAACTCACATTGGTTATGGCACCTAGTTGTTAAAATTCACATTAAAATCTTAAACGAATATCAATTAACAGCCTAAATGAATTCGAATATATTTTCTGCACCATCCGTTCCATGTCGCAAATTGCCGAATTGTACGTAATTTGCTCGTTAGTTCTCTTTGACGACCGTATATGAAATCATCCCCAGTGACCGTTACGATGATCAACACGACTCGTTACTAGGTCGTTATGTACGTTAACAAAAATCGTTAATCCACGTGATGTTGTTTAATGATGTTTACTTAATTCTGTTGTTTTTGTTTGTTGTTATTATTATTATTATTATTATTATTATTATTATTATTATTATTATTATTATTATTATTATTATTATTATTATTAACGCATGCTTCAATATTGTATTAAATTATACCGTAGATCAAAGAGCCAACGCTATTTGAGTTATGGTTACACTGTTATAGCCAATATAAATACTGTTATAGCCATTGTAGATACTCTGCTTTTGTTCATATCTGAATTGTTGCTCTGCACGTATTTAACTGTGTAACAATTATAGAGATAAATTAAACGCATTTTGCAACATATGCGTGGCACGGAAATGCATTTGTTTTTCCGTTCGGCTTCTGGATGTTGTTGTCATTTAGGGCGAGGTGTGTGTGTGTGTGTGTGTGTGTGTGTGTGTGTGTGTGTGTGTGTGTGTGTGTTGAATGTTGTGTAATGTATATTTTTGTTCTAGATTTACACACACACACACACGCACACATACACACATACAACGGTAAAACATTGTAAGAGGTAGAGAAAGAATGAAGGAAGGAAGGAAAGGAAGGAAGGAAGGAAGAGGAGGATAAAGAACCATTAGGTGTGTGTGGGGGGGGAAGGGAGTGAGCCAAATAATTACCCCGGGCTGCTGTGTGAGGGAGGCCCAGCATACAACCCCTAATTCTTAAGGTTTTGGCCTCACTTAATGACTATTGATCCTATGGTCCCTTTTCACGTGGTGGTTCCTTCTTCTTCTTCCTCCTCCTCCTCTTTCTCTTCTTCGTATTCTTCCTCTTGTTTTACTTTCTTCCTTTCTTCGTCTCTTTCTTCTTCTTGATCCTCTTGTTTTTCTTCATTTACTTTTCTATATTCTCTCTCTCTCTCTTTGTTTCTCTTCGTGGTTCATTCTTCTCTCCTCTTCTCCCTTTATGTTCTCCTTACTCCTCTCCGTTTCCACCGTGTTATTGGAAATACTTAAACGTATGAACCTTATGGAGCTTTGAACCCAGGATTTGAACTATACTTACCTAGCTATTGAATACCTCTTTTCACTCTCTTTCCACGACTCTTTTCAAGCTATAAAGTTTCTCTTGCTCAACATTTTTGTATTAACAGCTCAAGAAATCAAATGGAGAGTCGTTTTGGGGGACAGAAATACTAGGGAAAAGGAGCCACTTTGAACGCGGATCGGGTTCGAATACCAGGTGCTTCATACTGACGAACGAAACTTTTAATAAACTCCTTTCTGGTGTTGGATTCAGTTTCATTTTTTTTTCTCCCGCTCTTTATTCTTTTTTTTTTTTAGAGGATTATACTAATTTCTGTCGGGATGCTTTCATGCTCAAAGTTGGGTAATATTTTTGTATTATTTTTTTTTTAGATCACAGGCTTTATAAATTGAGCTATTTTAGGAGTTATTTTGAAACGGTGTTGTTGGGGTGTCGAGATAGAATTCGTAAGGTGATTCGAACTTATATTGTACGGGGTTTGGGTTTTGGTGTTATTATTATTATTATTATTATTATTATTATTATTATTATTATTATTATTATTATTATTATTTACCTATGTTGGTAATAGGAAGTCAAAATAAAAATAATCTAAAATAATAGCAATGATAATATGAATAAATTGATTGTGGTAAAACTTCTTAATCGAATAACGTAACTCATCAATACAGGTGTTGACAGGTACATGATCGTAGTTATGATGTTAATAAGAACGAAGAAGATGTGTTGTGTAATTTTCCGAACGATATCCTGGAGGGACGGAAGTTGTCGACTGCTGTGCCATTGTAATTTCCGCGTGGAAATTATTTGTTTTGGGTTTGAAATGTCTCGCGGCAAACAATTCCGTACCATTTCATAATTCCCTCACCATTTATTGCGAGGTTAATGTTGAGAATTTATCTTATGGTTTATGTATTATATCGTGGTGTATTTTTTTTTATATAAAGGTGAGAGATTATCCTTGAAGCGACGTGATGGTGATGTACTAACTTTTACATTGAATGATAATTGTCTCGACTGGAAGACAAAATATACAGTAAATATTTAGTGTTAAAAGCATAATCGCATAGTGTACTGGTGAGGAGACACTTGGAGAGATGTACAAATATTTTCGAACAATAAAGAGTGAAGCGGTGAGCAAATCTTAGCGAGTTAGTAGCCAGAGGGACGGGTAGGAGGAACCGTTCCAGCAGAAATCCGATAAACGCTGTGACGTCATAGGTCTGCCCAAACATACGAACAAACTTCTTAAAAGCGCGCGAATGTCTTATGGCGGGAAACTTAAAATTACGATTTTTTTTTGTCTTTGGTTATAAAAATATTCGGAATGTAAAATTGTCATGAGAAAGATATATAATAGAACCTTGTGAGTCTTTGAAGTAGCCTGGACGAAGAGTCTTATGTGTATAATAATATTTTGTTTTATCTTATAGATCGCCAATCGTGAATTTTTAACGTTACAAAAAAATAAAATCATCATAAACAAATTTCTTCTGATATGAGTTTCCGATAAGAGAAACGACTCAGGTTAATGTTTGGCCGCTATGATAACACGCAGGATAACGATAAACAATCAACTAACTATGTACTGTATAGATTGAGAGAGAGAGAGAGAGAGAGAGAGAGAGAGAGAGAGAGAGAGAGAGTGAGTATGTGTATTGGTGCACAATGAAATATACAACAAAAGCGAGAAGCAATGGAAAACACAAGAATGGTTAGCGGTGAAGTGGCGCGCGCGAAAATCAAGCAGAGGTCTTGAAGTGTTGGAACCAATTGCAACGGAGGAGAAAAAAGATGGCGTGTGCAATTGCAGCGTGAAAAAAAAAGGGGTTGGGAAAGTGCAGCACGACGAGGTTAGGTCTGCAACAAACTGAGAGAGAGAGAGAGAGAGAGAGAGAGAGAGAGAGAGAGAGAGAGAAGCTCAGTGATGTGTAAAGAAAAAAATGTAAATATGAGTGGCAATCGGGGAGGGAGTATGAAGGAAATGGTAGAAGACGAGGAGGGAATTGGCCTGTCACTTGATGGTGGACGAGATGGGAGGGAAGAAGGAGAAGAGGGAGAGGAACGAGAATGAAGGAGAGATGAAAGGATAAATGGATAGATGAAAGGTAGAGGAGGAAAAAGGAATGGAAGGAGAGAGAGAGAGAGAGAGAGAGACTTGAGATAAATGCAAGAGAAAATATGTATAGCTTATCTCTATTACTAATGAACCTATATAATACAACACAATACAATAACCACTAACATAACTATATCCACCATTAACTATCTTTCAATATATATACTAGAATACACATAATATACACCTAACCTAACCAAACCAAACATAACCTAACCAAACCAAACATCATACAACAACAGTACAATTGAATTAGATGAGGTAAATGAGGATGTAAATATTATATCCGTCAGTGACATCGTGTATAGAGCAGGTGGATACTGTATGGATAAAGGAACTAACACCGTCATTACTACACGACACCACACCTAATAATGCTCTTATGGTAACGAACGATTATTGCACAATGAAGAGCCTTAAGGGTAATGGCTTATGTAAGAACTAATTATTCCCGGTAATGGAAGAGTCCATTCCCCCCCGCTACCTCCTCCTTCCACCCGCTACCTCCTACCCTCCCTTACTCCTACCCCCTTGACGGTAAATGGGTCATAGAGAAGGCCCCGGGATAATGGCCACATAGAAAACAGAGATTTGGGGGATAATGGCCCGGCCCGGAAAACCAATGGCCGGGTTAAGCAATGATAGGGATTTCTTCTTTTTCTTCTTCTTTTGCCTTTAAGTCAACTTCGTCCACGAGAGAAGAATATGAAAGGGTTAAAAGAACTCTCGCTTGTGGGAGAAATACCAGCCCGTTAGATCAAGGTAACTGTGTGGAGAGAGAGAGAGAGAGAGAGAGAGGACCTTTGTTTACGTGTGTGTAAACTTAAAGAATAGTGGTGCCTCTCTCTCTCTCTCTCTCTCTCTCTCTCTCTCTCTCTCTCTCTCTCTCTCTCTCTCGCTCAGATAATCTTGGCCATGAGCGACGGCCGCATCGGAACTCGTGGGAGGGTGAAGCCAGGGAACCTCTGGTCAGGAACAGGAAACTAAACGCTCTGTCTGTGTGTGTGTGTGTGTGTGTGTGTGTGTTTGTGTGTGTGCATTTAAGTCTGTTTGTGTGTGTTTATGTCCGTTTGAAAGAGAGTTGACACACAGCTTAATCAACCATATTTTCCCTAGTATCTGTCAGCCATTTAGCCCTGCAGCTTAAGCTAGTCAGCCATTGTATTCAGTCGGTCAGTCAGCCAGTCAGCAGCTAACCAGCCAGTCATCCACCTAGACAGCAGACGGTCAGCTAGGCAACCACCCAGACGACAACTAACTAACCAACCACCCAGACGTCAGCCAGGCAGTCAATCAGTGAGAGTCAGCAGGTGGGTGAGTCATAGGAGCTTCTTAGTAAGGCTTCCTGGAGGAGGCGGCGTCTGGGGGGTGATTACGATCTTGTCGAGACGTTCACCTCTCCTCTCCCTGAGTCTGACCTCTCCCTGAGCCTGTCTTCTCCCTGAACCTGTCCTCCTCCTGAGTCTGTCGTCGCCCTGATCATGTCCTTGCCCTGAGCTTGTCCTCGCCCTGATTCTCTCCTCCCCTGATCCCTCCAAGATTGTCCTGACGTAACAACAAGACACTTTAGGTGCTGCAGGTGCTATCCTCGCTGTACTGTTTGTATATGTGCTGTCGTTACTGCCGCTGTGGCTTAATACTGTTGATATATATGGCTGTTGCTGTAATTGCTGCTCTCTCTCTCTAGGTTAGTGCTGATGCTACTTGATATTCTCTCTGCTGTTGTTAGTGCTAGTGGTGCTTGCTTGCTTTCTGTCTCTTTATTTCGCTTTTCTTTTTATCTTTCTTTTTATTTTTCACTTTCTTTCTTTTCTTTTCTCCTTCTTTTCTTTCTCCTCCCATCCTCTCTCTCTCCAGTACCACCACTGCCAGAGACCAGTGTCACTGGCCCCCCTGTTCCGGGTTTTCATCCATGATTGCACCTGTCCAGAGACTTACGCCAGCCACTCTCCTAGCATCCCATCTCTCCCAGCACCCTACCTCCCAACACCCTATATCTCCCAGCACCCAGCACCCTTCTCCCATCCCTCTCCCAGCACCCTATCTCCCAGCACCCTATCTCTCCCAGTGCCTCCTATCTCTCCCAGTGCCCTCCTCTCCAGTGCCCCATCTCTCCCAGCACCCTATCTCCCAGCACCCTATCTCCCAGCACCCTCTCCCAGCACCCTATCTCCCACACCCTCTCCTCCAGCACCCTGTCTCCAGCACCCTGTCTCTCCCAGCACCCTATCTCTCCCAGCACCCCTATCTCCCAGCACCCTATCTCTCCCAGCACCCTATCTCTCCCAGTCCCCTATCTCTCCCAGCACCCTATCTCTCCCAGCACCCTATCTCTCCCAGCGACGTTTTCCAATATACTGTATATACCAGATGTAATATGTGAGAGATAGGAACAAATAAATAACAGGTGTAGCAACAATAGAAGGAGAGAGAGAGAGAGAGAGAGAGAGAGAGAGAGAGAGAGAGAGAGAGAGAGAGAGAGCTTTAGGAACTAATCAGATAACAGAAGCGGTGTTAGACAGACAGACAGATATTTATTACAATCGTCATACAACTTTACATTGATTCAACATGTATATAGACAGTACAGGTATACATACAATAATACATAGACGGTACTGTGGGTATTACGAGCAATTGAGGCAACAGCTCTGTACAGGAAGCAGCAGCAGCAGCCAGCAGTAGTAATAGAGGCAGTGGTAATAGAGGCAGTAGTAAGACATTAATAAACGTGAGAGTCAATACCGTTGCCTCTTTATCACCTGTTGAGATAATTAAGCCACAGGTGTAGGGGGAGGGGGGTGAGAGGAGTTGAGGTAATATAGTAGACAGCATTGTGAGAGAAGTGAGAGAAAAGGTAAAACAGCAACAGCATTTAACAGCAGTGGAAACAGCAATACGAGGGCCGCTATCACCTCCCAACTGCAGGGACAATAAAGGGAAAGTTAACCCGAGGTACATAAGAGAGAGAGAGAGAGAGAGAGAGAGAGAGAGAGAGAGAGAGAGAGAGAGAGAGAGAGAGAGAGAGAGAGAGAGAGAATTTGTGTGTGTGTGTGTGTGTTCTGGTGTGTCACTAGGTTAAGTAAAGCGGATGAGTGATTGAGAGAGAGAGAGAGAGAAAGAAAGAGAGAGAGAGACCAGAACATACCTGCCCCCCCCACCTACCCCCCTACCTACCCCCCTACCTCTCCTCCTGTACCTATCCTTCGTTGTCCACAGGAGGATGGAGTGGGTCAGAGGACATCCTTGTGTTGATCACTTAATAAATTCTTTACAAGAGCCAATTAGCTTGTGTGTCCCAAACGTTGTGTGTCCATTGTCTGGGGCCGACCGTTTCTGTTTTTCTTGGTCAATACAGGTTAATTGGGTGGCCTTCATTGTCGGTTTCAGTATTTGGGGATAGGTGAGTGAAGGGGTGGTCATTGGTGGTGGTTGGTAAAAGAAAGAAGTGGTGGAAGGGGGATGGAGTTGGGAGGGGATGAAGAGGTGGTAGTGGTTGTGATTGGTGGAGAGGAAAGGGTAATGGAGCAACAACGTCTGTCACATTTGTTACCTGGTTCTGTTACACACACACACACACACACACACACACACACACCTTCTGCTGTTATACACATACGTCACCTGATGCTGTTATGGTTTGTAGCGTCTGCAGTAATTCCTGTCCCTACCTATCGCAGCAGCTGTCAGTATTGGGGGGCAGCTGTTGTTGCATTTGCATTTTATTGTTGTTCAGGCTGCTGCTGGTGCTCCTCCGCTGACTTGGGTTGATGTAGCAGCAGCAACAGCAGCAGGTATGACCCGTGCTTTCACTACTGCTCTTGAAGTGGATGCGGTGGATAATTACTGCTTTCTTTGCTTTCATAACTGCTCTTGGGGAGGAAAACCATCTATAACCTATAGTAATATTGTGGAAATATACAGAAACTTTAAAGAATGTGGGAGAATGTGGTAGATGGCGTAAGAATGTAGTATAGAACGTGCTTGAATGTGATAAAGAAACACATAAGAATATGGTAGAAGGTCTAATAATGTAATAGGATGTCTTAGAATGTGGTAGGAACGTTTCAAGAAGGCGAGGAAGAGAAGGTATAAGGAAGGAGAGTTAGAAGCTAAGACTCGTACGTACAAACCAGTTCACGTCAGTAGTGTTGTGGGCTGACTTTAAAAATGCATGGTTCCTGAGGCCACCTGAGGGAGGCCAGGCTGATATTGGCTGCTTAGGTGGGGGTTGTGGGGGGCTCGTGAACCAAATGGGGAAGGGGGGGTAATGGTTGTTTAAAAGACTCATAACCAAAGGGGGTAATGGTATCGTAGACTGGTGACTTCACTGACTGGTATTAACTGTATGATTAGTTGGTTGGTGTTACTTGGTAGAATTGACTGGCTAGGCTAAACACGGCTTAAGTTAATACTATACCTGTGACCTTGATTTAATATTAACCAAATAAACAGAATTATATATATTTTTTATACTTTTTTTTGGGGGGGGGGCGGAATTAGGTCACGTGTCACATTACTCTGTGTGGCAAAATAAGGTCAAGAGATCACAAGGTATGGTAGAATGAGATCAGAGTTCACACAGTGTGGTAGAATGAGGTCAGGGGTCACATTACATGCTGTGCGTGTGTGGGGGTGTATTACTAAGGCAGCATATAGCCTCTGCTTGTGGTAAGTTTAGACCAATAATGAGCCAAGTTGGGGCGCGACTTCTGCCTTGTTTACCAACTTATTTGTTTTGGGTGTTGGAAGTAATGTTTGCTATGAACAGGTGGAGAGGTGATTCTTGTGTGTGTGTGTGTGTGTGTGACAGAGGGAGAGTTTTGTAATTATAATAATAATAATAATAAGACCACTGACTCCCCGCTGTAGGATAACGTGTGTAATAGTAATTATCCTTTTTTTTTATTTGGCCCGTTGTGCATGCTTATGTCTTTGTTTAGTTTCTTTCTTTCTTTCTTTCTTTCTTTCTTTCTTTTTCTTTCTTTTTTTTTCTTTCTTTCTTTCTTTCTCATTTACATTCCACTTCCGACCTCAGCCAACACGACAGCGTCCTTCACCGGGCGCCCTGCACACTGTGACTATGAATATGCATACCACTGAGATGAGAGAGAGAGAGAGACTACATTATATTAAATAGTATAAATAGACAATAGATAAAAGGATACATTAATAGGTAATATATCAGGTCTCACTGGGCAGGTAAAGTGAAAAGATTAAAAAAAGATACAAATATTTTAGTCACCATTTTCATCTCCAGTAAAAGTTAATAGGAGAATTTTTCTACAGTTTGACGCCGTAACGTTAAAAGCTCGCGCCCTTGCATAGGTACACACACACACACATACACACACACGCAAAGGTATACATATGTGCGTCAGTGGCACGTATACAGTCTTGTGGAGTTAAGTGACGCACGCACATGCATATATACACACGCAAAGGTGGATGCATTATTTTACTTACAAACATTGTTCGTACTCACGCTAGCTTTTTAGACACACGCACACACACACACACACGCACACACACACACACACACACACACACACACACACACACACACACACACCACAGAGACGCCGTGCAAGATCAATGGGTGTTGTACACAAGGGGCAAGTGATGTATTATGGGTGGTCACGGCGGAGGTGAGGGAGGGTCGTGATGCGGTGTGAATGGCGGTGGGTGGCAGGAGGTAGTGTGAGTGGGGTCATGTGGGTGGCAGCGGGTGGTGCGATGGTGGTAGGTGGTATGGGTGGCAGCAGGTGGTGTGGGTGGCGGCAGGTGTCTTAAGCAGCAATATTCACATGATGTACTTCCTACTTATTATCTCTCTCTCTCTCTCTCTCTCTCTCTCTCTCTCTCTCTCTCAAAAACACACCCTTTAACACACACAGACACACACACACAGACACACACACACACACACACACAGATAGGGTAGTACAGTATAGTCGTGTAGCAGTAGATTGAAACATCAACACTGTCTGTTTCACTGATTCAAACCTCACATTGAAATATGTATTGCTCTTAATCCTCACGTGATAAAATGGTGGGCTAGCCTCTCTCTCTCTCTCTCTCTCTCTCTCTCTCTCTCTCTCTCTCTCTCTCTCTCTCTCTTTCATTTCGAAGTTACACAAAACATCACATAAACCCGGAAATAATTAAACAACATTGTTTAGAGAAAATAAGCTCGCTAATTCGATAACCCGGAATTAATTAAGGCTGGGAATTAATTATTAACATTATTAAGACATCTGTTAACTCATAATACCCAGTTATTAGTTAGAAATACTCGTAAGATTTATTTAGAAATCAGAAAGAAATATAATTACTTTATTAAATAGATTAAGATAATAACAGCAGAGACAATGGCTTTAGCTGATTACATAATTGACTGTATTAATTAGCCTCCTAACTTTAATTGCCTCTGAGGTGTAGTTAAGCGATAGTTAAAGGTTACTACTGCATGGTTTAGTCATTAGGGTCTTAAAAGTTTAGCATTTAGGATTGGCAAGAGACGGCAATTAGTAGTTGGATTGTAGAGTCGTTTGATTGGTTGTTTGTGTGGATTGGATCAACTATACCCGATTGGGTTCTTTAAGTGATTGGCATTTGAAATTTAAGGAATGGATTTGAAAAGGAAACGGTGATTGGTTCAGTAAGAGTAGTTAACCATTTGTTTGACGACGAGGTTGTTGGGTGATTGGATTGTTAAGGTCAGCTATTATGTCATTATGCTGTGAAGTTTATAAGCCAATGAGATTTAAGATCGTGTCAAAGTCGTGGACGATTGACTGCTTGAATACAGTAGTTACATCAAAAGCTCTCGTAATTGACTAATTGAATTTGACAGTTGTGGCAGAAATTACCATGATTGGCTGATTGAATTTGACAGTTGCGTCAAAACTACTCTGATTGGTTAATTGAATTTAACGGTTGCGTCAGAAACTATTCACATTGGCTGATTGAATTTAATATTTACACCAAAAAACCTGCTCTGATTGGTCGATTGAGTTCGGTAGTTCATAAGATGCAGTTTTGAAAATAGCGATTGGTGATTGGTCGGTTTAATCCAACATTTAGTAAGCTGGAGTTTTAAACCGTTAGGAATTATGAATGTAAGACGCCATTGATTATCGGGAATTAGGAATTATTGGGAACAGATACTAATGGGAATGAACAGCCTTGTGATTACCGCTATTTGGAATTTATAAAATGTTCGGGAATTGTGGTTTTTTGTGAGTTGTTTAGTTATATATTTTGTAATTGCTTCTATTTTATTATTATTATTATTGTTGTTGTTTTGGTTGTTGTTGTTGTTGTTGTTGTTGGTGGTGGTAGTGGTGGTGGTGGTAGTGGTTGCTGTTGTTATAAACTAGCTGTAGCCAATAAATATATATATATACACACGTGGTCTGGAAAGCAATTATATTTTATCAATACAACAATTACAATGGCAGGACAGTGCTATCCCTGTGTAATAGAAATTTGTCAGTTTTATTGTACAAACTGTCTTTGTAAACTGAAACTCAATGACATGATACCGACACGCAAACAACTACATAACCGTACACACACACACACACACACACACACACACACACACACACTAACGTAATTCAACACAGAAACACGTAGTAGAGAATAAAGTCTTTCATTGAGGGGAAATTAAAGTTTATTTTGTAAAAAGCTAGGGATGCTTAGGAGAGAGCAATGGGCATGAATAATGAATGTTGATTGATCAGACGATTGTGAGGTTGTGTGTATATGTGCGTATTTGAGTGAGTGTGTGTGTGTGTGTGCGTGTATATGTGTGTATGCATCTACGTGTGTGTGTGTATGTGTATGCTCGTAAGAGTGTGTATACGTGTGTGTTATTTCAAGTCCGTGTGTAAGTGTGAGATATTTTAGGAGAAAGTGTGACAGTTTGAGAGCTTGTGAGAGACAGTGTGTTACAGAGAGAGAGAAATTTTGAGAGTGGGTCAGTGTAAGAGCGAGACGGCTTATGAGTTTGTGAGACAGTGTGTGTGAGAATTTGAGACGGTGCGAAAGCTGTTAAGATAAGATGAGAGATAATGAGACACTGCGAAAGCTTGTGAGACAGGAGCGAGAGTTGTGAGAGTGTGTGTGAGAAGTTTTGAGACAGTGAGAGAGAGAACTTATGAGTTAATGTGAGAACTTTTTAATATACGACTGAGAGATAGGTAAGGAAGGAAGGGAGGAAGGAAAAGTGGGCGGGAGAGGAAGAGACAGAAGGATGGAATGGTAGAAGGGTAGGAGAATGAAAGGGAGAAGGAAAATAGGAATTAGTGAGAGAAAGTTACAAGGAAGGAGTGAGGGAGAGTAGGGGAGAGGGATAAGGAAGGAGTGAGGAAGACGGATAGGGAAGGAGGAAGTGAGGAAGAGGGAGAAGGAAGGAGTGGGGTAGAGGGAGAGACAGAAGGAAAGAGTGAGGAAGAGGGAGAAAAAATGAGGGAGAGGGAGAAGGAATGGGGGAGATGGAAGGAGTGAGGAAGAGGGATAGGGAAGGAGGAAGTGAGGAAGAGGAAGAAGAAGGGAGTGGGGTAGAGGGAGATGGAGAAGGAAAGAGTGAGGAAGAGGGAGAAAAAATGAGGGAGAGGGAGAAGGAATGGGGGAGAAGGAAGGAGTGAGGAAGAGGGAGAAGGAAGTAGTGAGGGAGAGTTGGGGGGTGTGGAGAAGAAGGGTGAGCCCGTGTAAGCGGACGGAGGGTAAATCAATACCAGTTCCTCCTCGCGCCTCCTGTACCTGTGTGTGTGTGTGTGTGTGTGTGTGTGTGTCAGTCATTATTTTACCTGTATGTGTGTTTATATTAATTTTCTACCTGTATGTGTGTATGCCTGTGTGTATATATTTACATGTATGTGTATATTTATATGTGTGTATTATCAGTAACATCATAACTGTATCAATTTATTAAGAGCAATCAACAAAGCGGTTTAGTGAACTTAAGTTAAAACGCGTCGTGCCCTCAATATAGGTCAAACATTAATAACATTTTACCAGTTTATTCATCGTCAGTGTGAATGAATAAATAAATTCTCAAACTAACAGTAATGATTATAAGAGAGTTGTTGAGTTGGGATTTATTTTGACCCCCCCCCCCTCTCTCTCTCTCTCTCTCTCTCTCTCTCTCTCTCTCTCGCTTATTTCATTTTATCTCCTCTTTTAGTTTCGTGTATGTTCTTTCCCCACAGTGTTTGTATTTTCTTTTTCTTTCTTTCTTTCTTTTTTCTTTCTTTTTTCTTTCTTTAATTCAAGACGTGACCTCAGAGAGACAGACAAACTTACCCCTTAAGTCACACAATATTAAGGTCAGAGGAAGAAGAGGGGATGAACTCTTCTTTCTCTTCTTCTTCCTCTTCCTCCTCTTCTTTTTCATCCTCCTCCTCCTCTTCTTCTTCATCCTCCTCCTCCTCTTCTTCTTCATCCTCCTCCTCACCTTCCTCTTTTGTTTCTACTTCTTTCTCTTCTTCCTCCTCCTCCTCTTCGTCTTCCTCCTCCCCCGCTTCCTTCCTCTTCCACAACTTCCCGAGAGAGTTGTTCTTGAACGTAGGTGAGGCTGCAAATTTCTCTATTGCTGAGATCTTTTAAGTCACCAGGCTCTCCTTTGCTTCGCCAGGCTCTGCACTCCTCGGTCAGGCTCTCCTCTCCTTCGTCAGGCTTTCCTCTCCTTCGCCAGGCTCTCCTTGTGGGGACATTTTCTTTAATCTTTCCCTATTGGCCGAGTCATTCCTCTCATGACCTGGTTAAGGATCATCTACCTTATCTGACCTGTCCTGACCTGACTTGGTTTAGCATCATCTACCTGACATGACCTGGTTAAGGATAATCTACCTTACCTTACTTGACCTAGTTTAGCATCATCTACCTGACATGACCTGGTTAAGGATAATCTACCCTACCTTACTTGACCTGGTTTTAGCATCCTCTACCATCCCTCGCTTGACCTGGTTTTCAACAGGTAGTTTCACCATCTGCTGTTGCTCTTTAAAATATAATACCGTTTCCTTGCCAAATAATATTTCTCCTTTGGGTTTAAAAGTCACATTTCTCAACTCCTGGGGATAATATGTTTATTTATTCCTATATTCCTATACAACTTCATCGAAAAAGAATGCCTGGATTTGTATTATATTATTATTAGGTTGGGTTGGGTTGGGTTCTGGGTTGGGTTGGGTTGGGTTGGGTTGGGTTAGGTTGGGTTGTTCTGTTCAGTTGGGTTGGGGGTCGGGTTGGGTTAGGTTGGGTTGGGTTGGGTTCTGTTTGGTTGGGTTGGGTTGGGTTGGGTTGGGTTGGGTTGGGTTAGGGTCGGGTTGGGTTAGGTTAGGTTGTAGATAAATAATGACGGACTGAAACACAAAAAAAAATGGAATATATGACTTTTTTGTTGATGTTAGAATGAAGATGAATGAAATGCAAATTAGGTTCTGCTCACGGGAGTTCTTGTGGTTTTACATCTCATTGAATATAGTTAACGATAGTTGGTTTGGTAATGTGTTCTGGACTTTGAGTTGAGTTACTGTGTTATTAACTTATAGTGAAATGTATACCTATGCCACCACTCTACCTGTTGTTTCTGAGATAATACGAATAAACTTGATAATTAATGGACATATAATAATGATAGATGGAAATGGAGTAAATGTAAAAAAAAAAAGAAAGACAAGTGTTGGTAGGTTGGAGGAAAAAAAATATGGCGATGTGTGGAAAAAAATGTTTGGTGGGGTTTGTAAAATCAGTCTCAGGTGAGGTCCAGCCTTTGTGTTGGTGCCGTGACGGAGTGTTGGATTGTCTGAACCTCCCTTTAACCCCCTCCCTCCCTTGACCCCCTCCCTTAACCTCCCTTGCAGACCCCCCCACAGACCCCCACCACGGACCCCCTCCCCACGGACCCCCTCCCCACGGACCCCCTCCCCTGGACCCCCCTCCCACGGACCCGCTCCCCACTGGACCCCTCCCACGGACCCCTTCCCACGGACCCCTCTAGTACATGCACGTAAATGGGGTACAAACTCTCGCATGCAGGGGACTGGTACAATTATGTGTGCACGCTTGGGTGTACAGTAAAGATAAACATACGCATGTAAATCAATCTCTCTCTCTCTCTCTCTCTCTCTCTCTCTCTCTCTCTCTCTCTCTCTCAGACAGACAGACATATACCTACCCTTTGAAAAAAAAAACGAAAAAAAATATTGTGAACATGTTTGTCAATAGTGATGGCTGTAACTGACTGACAAGCCTCTTTGTTTCTACCTTGTCCCTTCCCTCCACCACTTCACCCCCTCCCCCTTTGTACCATCACCACCTCCCCTCCCACCATCACCCCATCCATCACCCCATCCATCACCTATACCTCCCTCTTAGTTCACCTCACCTCTCGTCTATAACTCAAAAAATGTCCTCCTCCCTTTCTTCTCTTGTCCTCTTTCACCTGTCGTACACTTCCCTTCCTCCACTTCCCCACTTTTCTTCCTGTATTCATGTCTCTCTCTTTCTTTCTTTCTCTCTTTCTCTTTTTTATCTCTTTCTCTCTCTCTCTCTCTATCTCCCACATTCACCAAGTGTAATCCTCTCAGTCTCTCTTTATTTAAAATTCCTCTGCTCTCCCCTTTATTGTGCTCATGTTTCTTCTAAATCCCCGCGGCTTTCCTCCTCCTCCTCTTCATATTCCTCCTCCTGCTCTTCATCTTCCTCCTCCTCTTCCCTCCCTGACCCTTACCTGAACTCTTCTACCCTCCCTTCCTCTTTCTTTGTCTCTCATCCTTATATTTTCCTTCTTAATCTCTTCTCCCTTCTCTCCACTTTCTCTCTCCTTCCTCTCCCCACTGTCTCCCCCACCACTCTCTCTTCTCTTCACTCCGTTATTTTCTTTTTTCCCCCTCTTTACTTCTTATCCTTCCTTCCTTCCTTCCTTCCTTCCTTACAAGCTTTCCCTTACCTTCTCTTCCTTCCTCTCTCCCACCCCATTCCCTGCACTCCAGCCCTCTCCTCCTTCTCTTCCTCTCGGCTCTTCCTCCTCTTCCTCCTACATCCCCGCCTCCATTTGACCAGGTAAACAGGTGCCACATTTGCATTGCCTGGTTCTTTTCTAGTGGCGATAGTACACAGAGCCATTTAAGATATGTGGAGGAAATGTGGTCGGGTTGGGGGAGGTGGTCGGGTTGGGGGAGGTGGTCGGGTTGGGGAGGGTTGGGGAATGGGGAGGGTTTGAGAAAGTTGTGGGGAAGATTGGGGGAGTTGGGAGGGTTGGGAAGTTGGGGAGGGTTGGGAAAGGTTTGGAAAGGTTGGGGGAGGTTGTGGGAGGGTTGGGAAAGTGGGGCAGGTAGGTAGGAGGAAAGCGAAACAGATGGTAGGGGGCGATGGGGAGAAGGTAGAGGGAAGAACAAGATAGGTGGGGAGAGGAAGTAGAGGGGAGGATAGGGTAGAGGGAGAGAAAGAAGGGTGGAGGGGTGAAGAGGGAGAGAAAGAAGGGTGGAGGAAGAAGAGGGAGAGAATGATGGGTGCAGGGAGAAGAGGGAGAGAATAAAGGGTTAAAGAGAGAAGAGGGAGAGAATGAAGGGTGGGAGGGAGACGAGGGAGAGAATGAATGGTGGAAGGGAGAAGAGGGAGAGAATGAAGGGTGGGGGAAAGAGAGAGAATGAAGGATGAAAGGGAGAAAAGGGAGAAAATAAAGGGTTAAAGGGAGAAGAGGGAGAGACTGAAAGGTGGGAGGGAGAGAATGAAGGGTGAGAGGGAGAATACAGGGAGATATAGGGTCAGATTAACATGGTGTGTGTGGAAGGGGAAAGAGAGAGAAGGACTTTGTTGTTGGGGGTGTACACTGTATATGTGTGACCGAGTGTATGTGTACATGGAGGTGTAGACCATGTATTATAGGTATCCTTGTGTACACTTGTGACTAACTTGTGTGCACTTTTGACAACACACACACACACAGGAGAGTCAAATCGTTAATAATTATGAGAAATATGATAAAGAGGAAGAATATAAAGGAGGAGAAGAAGAAGAAGAAAGAAAGAAATGTAACAAAGAGGAAAGGAAGACAAAAATGAATCCAAGTCAGCTGTTGTTAGCTTTGTCTTCCTCCTAATCTCTCCTTTCTTCATTTCTTCATTTCCTTTTTATTTTTTTCTTTGATTTGGTTATTTATTATATTTTTCATATCCTCCTCTTCTTTCCCCTTCAGGTTCGTTATTTTCATCCTCCTCTTCCTCCTACTTGTCCTCCTTGTCGTCCTCCTCCTCCCCCCCCCCTCCTCCTCCTTCTCCTCCAATTAATCATTCTTCTTCTCTTCCCTCTTGCAGTTAACACGTTCCTTCTCTTTTTTCTTTGTATATTTCGTCTTGTTTTACATCTCTCTCTCTCTCTCTCTCTCTCTCTCTCTCTCTCTCCTCAGACACCTCCCTGTCCACGATTTCCCTCACTCCCCCACACACTCTCTCCCTCTCCCTCTCTCCCTCCTCCCCACACTCCACACCTCTCCACCTCGTCCTTTACTAATTGGTCTCTCATATCTCTCATTCCCTCTCTTCCTCTACCTCTCCCTCTCCTCTTCTGCTCTGTTTCTCATGCGGTAACTCTCACCTCACCTGCTATAGTTTGTTACGTTGTGATACAGCCTCGGAACATCTCCTAGTTAGTTTATTTTCTAGGTTTACTTTTGGGAGGTTTACTTTGGGAGGTTTACTTTTAGAGAGTTTACTTTGGGGAGGTTTACTTTGAGAGGGTTTACTTTGAGAGGATTTACTTTTGAAAGTTTACTTTGAGAGGTTTACTTTGAGAGGTTTACTTTGAGAGGTTTACTTTGAGAAATTTACTTTTGAGAGGTTTATTTGTGATTTACTTTTGAGAGGTTTACTTTGAGAGGTTTACTTTTGAGAGAGTTTACTTTTGAGAGTTTACTTTGAGGTTTACTTTTGGGAGGTTTACTTTTGAGGAAGTTTGCTGAGAGGTTTACTTTGAGGGAGGTTTACTTTTGGGGTTTACTTTGAGAGGTTTGCTTTGGAGGTTTGTTTTGAGAGGTTTACTTTTAGAAGGTTTACTTTGAGAGGTTTATTTTGAGAGAGGTTACTTTTTGAGAGGTTTACTGGGAGGTTTACTTTGAGGAGGTTTATTTGGGGGAGGGATTTACTTTTGGGAGTTTACTTTGAGGAGTTTATTTTGAGGAGGTTTACTTTTGAAAGTTTACTTTGTGAGGAGTTTACTTTGGGAGGGTTTACTTTTGGAGAGTTTACTTTGGGGAGGTTTACTTTGAGGAGGTTTACTTTGGGGAGGTTTACTTTGGGGAGGTTTACTTTGGGGAGGTTTACTTTTGGGAGGTTTACTTTTGGGGAGGTTTACTTTGGGGAGGTTTACTTTTGGGAGGTTTACTTTTGGGAGGTTTATTTTGGGGAGGTTTACTTTTTGAGAAGTTTACTTTGTGAGGTTTACATTTAGGGGGTTTACTTTCTCGATGGTTTACTTTTGGGAGGTTTAGTTTACTGTTAATATCACTTTCTTTAGGTATACTTTCTCTTGGGAATACTTTCTACCAGGTTTACATTCTTGAAAGTATACTCTCTTTAAGTATACTATCTAGCATTTATTTATATTTTTAGTCTATTCATTATCCTTCAATGTAAAATATATCCCAAAATAACCATAACTTTACCATTCATTCTAATCGACTTTAACCATGACGTATTTGTTGTTGATTAATTCACCTTACGTCACTCGCCCTTGTTTACACCCACTCACTGGATCAGCTGATTGTGTCGGTCAGCTGACTGTATTAATGGCGGGGTCGCTCAGCTGATTATGAATGAGACTGTGTGTGGGGGGTGGGGGGGGGGTAAGTGACGTCATGAGGGTTGTGAATGGGAAGAGTTTGTTTATGTATGGGTTTTATGAATGAGTTACTTCATCCCGGATTAGTTGGTTTGAGGGATTAGTTGGTTATATAAGTACTGTATGATGTGGATGGAGTTTAGGGTGAAGAGTGACACCGTAGATTAGAGTTTGTTAATACTAATAAGTTTGTTATGGGAAGACGCTTATCCTTATTGTAATTGTGTTAGTATTAATATATAACGGTGAGAATAGGAAGTATACTTAATAGGATAAAATAGGTATAAATTATTTTACTGTAATGAATGTATATCAGTTTGTACAAAGAACAGGACTTGAGTATATTTTGTACAGTATCAGGAGTAGTTAAGAATATTTGTCACCTTTGTGGAGCTTCTTAACTAACTGGCATGTTTGTTTTTCCAAGTTGTGTATAGTTCAACCCCTGGTGGTCGGAGGTGGTCACTGTCTTCATCAAGTGCATTCCTCTCACTGTTTTCTTAAAGGAGTCGCCACTGGCTGTCTTGTTTATTTATCTACTGCTCCACCGGGCTCAAGCTGCCCACGTTCGCTTTCTTACTTGTTGCTACGCGTGCATTTTGCGTTGGTTAATGAGCGTCCATGTTTCTTTCATGAGTGCATGCGCATTTTCTATCCTTTGCGTCATTAGCTTCTTGAGGAGCCTCCTGTTAGATACTTTTCCCTTTACTAAAGTTATCGTCTTTTAAGAAAACAAAAGGAGTAACATTAAATAAGTTTTCGTTGTGAGAAACTTGGTTACATCCGGATGATAACCAGTTGCCATGGTGATAGATTTTGTAAACAAAACAACACTGGCTACCACAACACCACGAGCGCCAACCATTCAGAGCACTGGGGAGAAATGACGTCACAAGTCTCCGGGGCCCAATCACATTCCACTTAAAGGGTTGGCTGAACTGAAGGAGAAGCCGTCACTGAGAAACGTAAACTTTCAGCTGTGGGTCACGGAAGGTGTTTACGACTTAACGAAGAGCGACGGAAGAAATTTAATAAGAACAGAAGGAGGAGACGAGCGGAAAGTATCAGCAGTGTCAAAGAGGTGGGAAGTGGCAATTTTAAGCCAGACGCGAGAGAGTCATTAGCTATGTACACGGAACTCCTTACCGCTCATATATTCTAGTGTGTACTTAGCATCTCTCCCCAGTGTTTTGTGTGTCAGAGTGAAAGACGTCTGGTTTGGCTTTGTGTGAAGAGGGAGAGGAATAGTAGGCAGAAGGGGGAAGAAGAATATGAGGAGTAAGGGGAGGAAGAATAGACTGATAAGAGACGCTAACAGTCACACAAATAACAGGCAAAATATAATGGTATGGAATCATGCGACCTTCAGACACGGGTGTTTATATATAGATCTTGGACACGTGTGGAAATACAACCCTCAGACACGTAGGAGGGGTGGGGTGGAAATCTAACCTCTTGGACACGTGTGCAAATTCTCGGGAAGAAATATGCGGCGCCGGAGATAGCGATAGGAGGGAGATAAAGGCAATTTCAGGAGGGGAGGAAGATATTGGTCCGTGTGTGGGAAGACTGTGACACCTGTACAAGATGTTACCTGATTACCTCTGTTTTGACGTGTGGGTGTATGAGGTGTTAGGTATTGGGTGTAAGTGGGTGAGGTGTGGGTGTAAGTGGGTGAGGTGTGGGTGTAAGTGAGTGAGGTGTTAAGGTGGAGGTATGTTAGGTAATGGGTGTGTGTGTGTGTGTGTGTGTGTGTGTGTATAACCTATACTGCGGCAACAACGACAATAATATCAATAACAATGATAGTAACGATAACAATATTAATAATAACAATAGTGATAACAAAAACAATATTAAACACAACAACAACAACAATGACAAAATACCATCTCAGTTCAAACGCGTGTTAAACCAAACCAGTTTTTCTTCCTTAAAACAATATCCTTAAAAACAAAAATGAATGGCCATTGTGACGTAAATTAAAAACAAAGAAAAAAATCACCCCCTCAAAAGAACAGATTTTTTTTCATCTTTTTGACTAAGGGAAAAAAATGGTAAGTGTTTTCGAGAGAGGCTGAAGACTCGGGTTCGTTCACAAACACGGTCCCACTCCAGAGTTCTAAAAGAGTCTTCCCACCTTCCCCGTCAAAGCGCTGCCAAGTGAGTCTGAATTTGCCAATGTGGATGGCAGCGTCCACAAATGAGCACATTTTTCTCCCTCTCCGTCAACGCAGTTTTAAAGTTCGTGGATAAAACACACTTCGGAAGGTTTGCGGGGGGGGGGGGGAATTAAGCTGTTTTGAAGTTTGAGGTCGTTCTTGGAAGTGTTGTGACGTATTTTCACGATCAGGGCTTAAAGTGGATTTTTTTTTTTTATAGCTCGGGCAAGAATGTTTGGTCGTTCCTTGGGTAGTTATTTTTTTATAAAGACGTGATTGTGGGAGAGGATACGGTGGGGTGAATGGAAGGCTTTGTTCCAAGTAAAGGAGAGAGAGAGAGAGAAACTAACCATAATTAAACCAGGTTGATAAGTGCAAGTTACAAAACAACAATTCTTCCTCATCTTCCTCCTCCCCTTACCACCTACTCCCGACAGTGGTTCCTCCCCTTCTGAATGAGTACATAATCAGTCCTTATCAATAAAGCTTCCAACAACAAGGCAGATTGGGGCGGCTCTTCATTGACTCAAGTGAAGGACCACCTCAACCACCTCATCCACCTGCACATATGACACTGGGTAATGGGGGGGGGGGCGGCAGTAGTCACCACAAGTGCCCCTCGTTACCTGAATGAATGAACTCGCAGGTGTGAGATATATGATTGTAATTACCTGTGCGTATGTGCGTGTGTGTGTGTGTCTCATCTTCTCATCATTACTGTTGGCTCCTTTATATAATATTACCATAACACCTTAACAAAACAAACTTATTCCATTCATAGATTTACCTCATTTAACTGATTGGTACACACACACACACACACACACGATAACAATTCTCTCCATCCCAACATATATGGGGAAAAAAGACCTTTCCCACTAATACTACAAAGGTCACCGGTTATCTGTTGCTGATTAGAAGTGTGTTCGTTCTCACCCCCCCCAGCCCATTTTTTTCTCCCTCTCCCTGTGGGTTACATAAGAGAGGTGGAGAGTAGGGGAGATAGAGGAAAGGGTGGATAAAGGAGAATGAGAGAGGCAGGGAAAGTTTAAAAGGGTGTGAGAGACAAGGAGAGTGTGGGAGAGGGTGAGAGATAATGAGATAGTGAGTGAGAGAGAACTATCGTGAGAAAGATTATTGGGAGAGAGAGAGAGAGAGAGAGAGAGAGAGAGAGAGAGAGAGAGAGACAGACAAAAATGAGCGGGTGAGAGAATGGGATGGAGAGAATGAAAGAAGAGAATAGAATGGTGAAGAGAACAATGGAATTACAAACAAGAGGAGATATATTCTCTCTCAGTTCAAAGGAGGAGGAAACAGATGAAAGAGAAAACAATTAAAACAGATAATCAAACAGTAAGGAAAGAGAATTGGAGAGAGAGAGAGAGAGAGAGAGAGAGAGAGAGAGAGAGAGAGAGAGAGAGAGAGAGGCTAGTACAAATTACCCAGAACGAAAAAGGAAACAGAAGTAGTTTGAGAAAAAAAAACGAGTAAGTGGGACAGATAATAATTAGAGAAAGAGGGAGAAGGAAGTGAGAGAGACGGGGGGGGGGAGGGGGGGAGTGGTGAAAGTTGAAGACCAAGAGACTGGAAATGTCAATAGAAGGGAAAGTTTGGTGAAAGGCTTAACCCTGATGTCTCCTTTCTCTTCTCCTGAGTCACCCTCCTTAGCTTTCTTGATCGAGTCGCTTAGAGGTCTTGCTTGTTAGAGAGAGAGAGAGAGAGAGAGAGAGAGAGAGAGAGAGAGAGCAGAATGTCAGAGATAATTTGAGGGAGGGAAAGTGAGAATTCAAGAGAGAGAGAGAGAGAGAGAGAGAGAGAGAGAGAGAGAGAGAGAGAGGCTAGACTAGGCACTTATAAGAATGACTGACAAATTGGTTCATTATCGTGACAGCCGATTCTCCTCTCTCCTCCCTCTCCATCTCTTTCCTCCCCTATCCCTTCCCTCTCCCTTGCCTGTTTACGTCCCTCTCTTCATCCTCACGTCCCTCCCTCGCTCTCACTATCTTCCCCTTCCCCTCTCTATCCTCACTTCATACCATCCCTTCCCCTCTCTATCCTCACTTCATACCATCCCTTCCCCTCTTCCTCCCCTCCTTCTCTTTACTTCATCATTTCCTTTCCTTTTTCCTTCTTTCTCCTCCCTTCCGTGCCTTCTTTTCTCCCTATTTCCCCTCCTTTCTTTTCCCTTCCCTTCCTCCCTCCACTCCTATCCTCACTTCCTCCTTTCCCATTCTCCCCTCACTTCTTCTCTTCCTTACTTCACCTCCCCTTCCCTCCCACTACTCCATTCCATCATTTCCCCTCCTCCTCACTTCTTCCTTTCCCACGTCCCCTCTCCCCACACTTCCTCCCTCTCATATTCTTCCTTCTCTCACCCCCCCTCACCTCCCCTTCCTTCATCCTACGTGAATTGCAACACCAAAATAAAAAGTTTGGGAACAGTGATACACTAAAGGGAGGGAGAAAAAACTAAGGGAGAGATAATGGTGATCTGGTTATAAGGGTGAGGAGAGAGAGAGAGAGGAAGGGAAGGATTAAGGAGGAGGAAGAAGGGAAGGGAACAAGG
The DNA here is from genome assembly GCF_018991925.1 of Homarus americanus. Taxonomy (NCBI): domain Eukaryota; kingdom Metazoa; phylum Arthropoda; class Malacostraca; order Decapoda; family Nephropidae; genus Homarus; species Homarus americanus. Next base: position 338,366 of record NW_024744462.1, read on the forward strand.
AAGAGATAAAGAATGAGAAAGAGGTATGGAAGATGAAGAGGGATGGTTATATAGTCAGGAAGATGTAAATGTAAAAGATGATGATGAAGAAGAAGAAAAAAGGAAGAAAGAGGCAGATAAATAAGTAAGACTCAAGACAAAACAAAGAAAAAATATGAATAAATGAAGAAGAAAAATTTTATATTTTTCCGACAAACAATTTATTATAGAGAGAGAGCATATGTTAGAGGGGGATATCGTAACAGTAGGTTCGATCACAAGAGGTATCGTAAGAGTAAAAAGATATCGTGTTTATTTTTCTTGTCTTATATTTTTTGTAGATCATTAGCGACTGAGGTTGATGTGCGTAGTGAGGGAGGGTTGAAGGGAGGGAGGGTTGGAAGGAGGGATGGATGGAGGGTCGGAGGGAGGAGGAGGAAGGTTGAGGGAGGAGGTCGTGTGTCAAAGGCCAACCACCGCCTACTGAGGTGTAATCGTGGATACAAACATGTGTGTATATCTGCTTTTGGGTGTTAGGTGACCACGCTAGAGAGAGGAAGAGAGAGGAAGGGAGAAGGGAGAGAGAGGGAGGGAAGGGGAGAGAGAGGAGGGAAGGAGAGAGAGAGGAGGGAAGGGGAGAGAGAGGAGGGAAGGGGACAGAGAGGAGGGAAGGGGACAGAGGGGAGGGAAGGGGAGAGAGAGAGGAGGGAAGATGGAGTGAGAGGAGGGAGAGAGAGAAGGAGAGAGGAAGGAGGGGTGGGTTATTACCACACACACACACACACACACACACACACACACACACACACACACACCTATAATTCCCAATAATTTCCAATAATTTCACAATATTCACTCATAAATACCTAGCATTTTTTCCTCCTTTAAATTACATAAAGAAATATTCCCACATTTCGACACACAGCGCCATCCCCTTATAGTCGTGACGTAACCCTATAACACACATATAATCCCTATAACTAAGATTAACGTCAGAGTAATAGTCCTGACCTTAGCTATAATAAAGGCTAATTCTTATAACTCTATAATTACGTTTAAAGTACAATCCCGACCTACCCTATAATATAAGAGATGATTCCTATAATTTCTCTAAAAAAATATAGTTAGGTTAAAGTTATTTCCCTGTTATGTTATAGATGATGATAGGTGTCCCGACTAGTGTAAAGGATTGAGTAGGAAATAATATATGGCAACAGTCTCCCCGTGTGTGTGTGTGTGTGTGTGTGTGTGTGTGTGTGTAAACCTGGCGTGTTGTAACCCATATTAGTGTTGCTTAGGTATTTACCGTGTAGTTAGCCGTGTTATTTCCTACCCTTGTGTTGCTAAGTATTTACCGTATCATTAACTCGTAGTGTATCGCCATATTAGATCAATACCGTATTTTTTTTTTTTGTCTCGTTGTAAGGGTGACTCCCGTGTTAATTTAGCTCTCCTGCCGTATTACCGTGTACTGCCCTCCCCACCAGTCTCTTCACAGTTCCCACCAGTACCCACCAGTCCATCCCCAGAACCCACCAATACCTCCCCAGTCCCCGCCAGTCTCTCCACAGTCCCCACCAATACCTCCCCAGTCTCCGCCAGTCTCCCCAGTCCCTCCCCAGTCCCTCCCCAGTCCCCATCTATACCTGCCCAGTTCTCACCAGTCTACCAGTTCCCCACCAGTAGCCCCTAGCCCTCACCAGTCCCCACCAGTCCCTACAAGTACCCCTCTCCCCAACAGCTCATTTCCAAGTACATGGCACCTAACGTCATTGACACATTTGTACTATTAGTTTACCTCTTGTAGTGATGATGATTGTGACTCCAGCTGCCACCACTACTACCACTATTACCACTATTACCACTGCCACCACCACTGCTACTGTTATTGTTGTTATCATATTACTACCACCACCACTATCACTGCTACTACCATTACTAAACAACAACAACCACCACCACCGCCACTACCACCACCACAACTAACACCACCACCATCTTTACTACAACCACCACTACCACCACCAGCGTGGCAGGACTGAGGTGGGGTGAAGAATCAATAGGTTGTGGCGGGGGTGAGCAGGTGGAGGGGGGGGGGATGGGAGAGGCGGGGGGCGGACTCTGATATCCACGTGTACACACTACTCGCCTGGCGCACACAAGACTCAGGTGAGGAGTACACACACACACACACACCTGACCAACAATGGATATTAATTGCTCTTAAAGGTGATCCGATTTAGTTATTATAAAAGAGAGTGTTTGTCGTGTCGCGTATGACGCTTAGTGTTGTTGGGTGGAGCGTGTGGCAGGTGGTAAGTGGAGTGTGGTAAGTGGAGCGTGGCAGGTGTAGCATAACAGACGTGGCTTAGTAACATGCCAGAAGGAGCATATAGAGTCGTACCACACCAGGCATGAATGAAGGACAAACATTGCTTGTGGCGTGTGTGTGTGTGTGGCTCCAACGTAGGATTATCTCTTTCTGTCTGTGTCAAGAACTAATTTTAAGGTGTGAGTCAGGTGTCTAGTATCTCTATTGTGTGTTTGGCTTTACCTTCTTAATTTACCGGAAAATTTTATCAGGATTTAAAGCGAATAATCCGAATGTTTGTTTCCAACGAGAATTTATTATAGATAATTACTTCTGTGTAGGAGTTAATTCCAATATTTATCTTTACACAGGTTATCAACTAGGATTTATTTAGTTAGTTAGTTAGTTGTGTTGTTACCTTGAAATGTGATTCGACTCTGACGTCAAGGGCGCGACACTCATAACCTGGTCACACACTCAAGGCTGTTGTTTATATGTCCTCATGACAGATGGTCGATGAAGACCCGAGATAAATAATAGGTTATTTTCCTTCTCGTGTGTGGCGTGTGTATGTCACCGCTCTGGGTGACTCTTATGTGGTGGTGGCGAGGGGTGGTGGCAGCCCTAGTGCAGCATTATGCTGTAAACCCAAGGAAGCTCTGGCTGGAAACACCCCATTGATCCAGCGTCTGTGGCGGTGCTTGTGAGTGCCACCCTGGACAGCTGGAGACGGGAGAGCCGGGGTAGATGACTGGAGGAGATAAGGATGGAGTGCCTCTATGGAGAGCTGGAGGTAGTGCCCCCGCTGGACAGCTGGAGGATGGAGGGAGTGACCCCTTGTGCCGCTGGAGGGGTAGAAGTGAGGGAACGCCAGCTCTCGGACCGTCCTAGATGGATGCTGTCTTGTGAGGCGACCAGAGAGGGAACACTTGCAGATGCTTTAAAAAGAGCAAAGTCTTCTAGATGGTTAAGAGGAAGAGTCTTCACGAAGGATAAAGTCGAAAGGTCTTCTTGGAAGGTTCAAAGGGGAAGTCTTTCTCCCGGAAGATCTTCAGAGATGATAAAAGAAAGAATAATTCCTGGAAGATGAAAGTGGCAATGTCTTCAAGAAATCATATTGAAGGGTGACCTAAGACCTCGAGTTGACGTCTGTATGAATGAACCAAGAAGAGTCTCTGGAAGCAAACACTCTTCATCAGTCTTGGTTTTCGCTCTCCTCCCTTCATCTGTTGTCCTGATTATTCTTACCTCATCCTCTCTTTCTTTATTCTCCTTGATGCCTCTTTCCCCCACACTCCACCAAACGTTATTCCCTCCCTCCAGTACCCTTTCATCCGTCCTTGCCTCTCACCCAATTCCTCCATTTGTTCTCCTTTTCCCTCAGTTTCCTTTTTATCCGACCTGTCTCACGCCTATTCTTCAATTTCCTCTGCATTTCTCTCCCCGTCTATTTCCAATCCTTTCCATTCTTCATTCCAATCTCCTCCCTCCCTCTCTCCCTCCCTCTCTCCCTCTCTCCCTCCCTCCCTCCCTCTCTCCCTCCCTCCAATAAACTTGAGTGCTGCAAGCGTCACCTCCACCTAATAACCAGGAGTGTGGTGGGGGCAGCGTTGAGGAAGGTGGCGTGTGGTGGTCCAGCGTTGACAGTGGTGAGGCAGCGTTGAGGAAGGTGGCGTGTGGTGGTCCAGCGTTGACAGTGGTGGCGCGTGGTGAGGCAGCGTCGAGGAAGGCGAATCCAGGATGAAGGAATGTATCGAGGATGCGTTTGAAGGAGACCATGATGGAGGGAGGGAGAGAGGGAGAGAGAGGGAAGGAGTAAGGGTGGTTGGTTGGTGGCGTGTGGTGCTGCCGTCAACATAGTTCTTACCTCGAAATATTCCCAGCATAAATGTACTGAATCGACAGTCACGCATTCCCTTAGTGGACCGTCATGGCTGGTACTCACACCATGCCGCAGTCTTCCTCACCCACACCTACGAAGAGGAAGGGAGGGGGGAGGGGGAGACAAGCTGAAAGGAAGGGAGGAGGAAAGAGAAAGGCCAGTTGAAGGGAAAGGAGGAGAAAAGAGGTTGATGTGCTGAAAAGGAAGGAAGAAGGAAGAGGAAGACATGCTGAGAGAGAGAGAGAGAGAGAGAGAGAGAGCACTATTTTCTGCTCACGACGCATCTGATCACTAGCAAGTATGATGATTGCTTAAAGAATCAATAGCAAATCGGTAGTTTGATATCATATACAGTTGTAATGGATAATACGTGTGTGTGTGGGTGTGGGTGTGGGTGTGTGTGTGGGTGTGTGTGTGGGTGTGGGTGGGTGGGTGTGTGGAGGAGCCAGGGTACTTTATTCTTATCATGAACTTTCCTTCTCTCTCATGTGTCAGTTTCCTCAACGCTATCGTACCTTTTGTCCATGATGACTAACGTACTTCGTCTACTATCGTATTTTTTCCCTCCTTTAGCGTTATCGTATCTTCTAATTTATCGTTTATTACCTTAGCGTTATCGTATGCCTGTGGGGGGTTAACTATCGTCCTCCCCTACTGTTGTATTTATTCGTCAGTGTTATTGTAATTTTCATGTTACTTATTTACGGTCTTCTATCGTAGTGTAGTTCTCAGTGGTTATGGTATTTTGTGAAGGTATCGTAGGTTACTGTTATTGTTATATGGTTATTTATCTCCTGCTACTGTATTATACATTTTGTAATAATTATCATACCTTTTGCATTAATTATCATACCTTTTGCATTAATTATCATACCTTTTGCAATAATTGATGTTATCTTTCGCTCTGTTTAATAATATTCCACAGGTGTTATACATTCTTCATCTTTATTCTAACCTAACGTAACCTAACGTAACCTAACGTAACCTAGCCTAAAATAACTTAACCTAACGTGCCTCGGTTGGCAGTATAAAGCTGTGTCCCGGGCGGAGTGGTGGGTCGGTGTGTGTGTGTGTGTGTTCTGCTGATGGTGAATTCATTTTGCTGGCAGCCTTTCCTGACACCTTCAGATGCTTTTGATATCTTCTCCTTCATTACGAGGACACGGTGACCTACCTACCTACCTACCTACCTAGTACACTCTCTCTCTCTCTCTCTCTCTCTCTCTCTCTCTCTCTCTCTCTCTCTCTCTCTCTCTCTCTCTCTCTCTCTCTCTCTCTCTCTCTCTCTCTCTCTCTCTCTCTCTCTCTCTCTCTCTCTCTCTCTCTCTCTCTCTCTCTCTCTCTCTCTCTCTCTCTCTCTGTCTCTCCTCATGATTGTCCCTCTTCCTTTGTTCGTCGAATCCACCTATTAATTACTTACCTTTTTCTTTTATCTCTCTTTCGTTCAATTCCCTAACATTCTCTTTCTTCGTAATCGATGTTCTGTGTTTACTCTCTTCTTCTTTCTTTCCCATTTTACTTATTCCTTGTACTTTCTTTTCATTTATTTTCAACCAGTTTCTTATTTTTTTTTCATGTTGCTTCCCTTTTTTGTCATACTCCACTTTTATCTAATTCCTAATTATTCCTCCTTCGCTTATCATTACTATTTACTATTTCATCTTTCTTTTGACTTTGTTTCGTTAAATATTATTATCTTTTTTTTTTTACGTTTTTCATGATTTTTTGTTTATTTTTTGGTCTGTACGTAATTCCATCTTTATTCCTTTTAATATTTCTTCCTCTTTGTTATTGTTTTTTGTTTTGTTGTTTGTTTTGTTGTTTTTTTTATCTAATTCCCATCTTTCTCAGCCATAGCCTTTGTGATCGCTTCGCCGCTTCGTCTTTGTCCAGTGAAATTGCCTTCATTCCTCTCTTTCTTGTCTCCACTCTTATTCTCTTTTCTCTGGCATCCTCTAGTCTTCCCCCTTTTGTCTCCTTCTCATCTGTGTCATCCATCACGTTCGTTCACTCTCTCTCTCTTTCTCTCTCTCTCTCATTATCTGTTGTTCCCGAGTCTCTCTCTTTATTAGAAGTTCTTTGTCTTTCATTGCATTGTTTCTCTCTCTTATTACCTGCATTCTGTTTACTTCATTACTCTTCCTCTCCACTTTCACCCCCTCCTACTTTTATTTCCTCTCTCTCTCTCTCTCTCTATCTACCCTCTTCTTCCTTCCTCTTTTCCCCTCCCTCTCCTTACCCTCCTTTTCCTCCCCTTAACCATTCTTTCTTCCCCTCTCTCCCTCCCTCTCAAACTCTCTCCCTCTCTCCTTACCCTCCTCTCTCCCTCCCTCTCTCCTTTTAAGTAGGCGACAGAAGAGCCTCCTCAGGATTAGCCCCAGGGGTGGAGGGAGGGGTGGTGGCGCCCTGGAGGTGGTGTCGTCGACTGCGAAATTCGATCCGGAAAGAACTTTAAAGGAGAGGAAGTGAAGCCGGTGTTTGAATGTTTGTCTCTGTGTGTATGTTTCTCTGGTGAGGGAAGATGATGTTTGAATGTTTGTATGTGTGTGTATGTTTCTCTGGTGAGGGGAAGATGATGTTTGAATGTTTGTATGTGTGTGTATGTTTCTCTGGTGAGGGGAAGATGATGTTTGAATGTTTGTATGTGTGTGTATGTTTCTCTGGTGAGGGTAAGCTGATGTTTGTATGTGTGTGTTTGTTTCTCTGGTGAGGGTAAGATGATGTTTGAATGTTTGTCACTTCTTGAAATGTTTTGAAGAAAATTAAAAGGGAAAACTTTCTAAATATTGTACTTGACCGATATAATAATTATTTACCATCAATAGAAATGTTTATTATTATTATTATTATTATTATTACTATTATTACTATTATTATTGTTATTATTATTATTATTATTATTATTATTATTATTATTATTATTATTATTTGTTGTTGTAGTAGTTATAGTATTGATGTTGTTATTCAAAATTATTTGTCTTTTTTATTCGTTATTAAAAAAATATTGAATGTATTTATATAACATCAAAAGCTTCTTATTTTTATTTGTTGCTACACTTGGGTCATAACTTTATATCTAATAACGTTTAATAACAACTCTCAAAGAAACTACTGAGGTGTAATTACAAGAGGGAGGACACTAGGGGTGGGGGAGCGTAGGAGAGAGGGGAAGGTGAAGAGGATGGAGGAGGAGGATAGGGAACAGGAAGAAGAGAGAAGGAAGATGTGGAGGATAGGTCAGGGGACAGAGGAAGAGGAGGGAGAGTTGAGGATGGAGGGAAGGAAGGGGGTTGAGGGAAGGAGTCTGGTGAAGGGAGGGATGGAGAGAAGGGGTTGCTAAGGAAGGATGAAGGAGGGAGGCGAGTGTGGAGGGAAGGGGTAAGGAGGGAGGTGAGTGTGGAGGGAAGGGGTAAGGAAGGAGGTGAGTGCGGAGGGAAGGAGGAAGGAGGGATGGTTGGGTTAAGGCCGAAGGGAGGAGATGGCCAAGTTTAGTAATTACAACATAACATTCTGAGTTAGAAGTTTGTCTCCTCTACTGTGAGATATTAATGGAGTGATCTCTTTTATGATATTTCTGTCAGGTGTGTGTGTGTGTGTGTGTGTGTGTGTGTGTGTGTGTGTGTGTGTGTGTGGCAAGCAAGGGAGTTATTAGTTGCCGATATCGACCTTTTTAGCGAGGAGAACGACAACATAATCTGCGAGGGATTATTGAGTTTGTTACTTAAGTGTTAACATGCATGCATACATACCCTCTCTCTCTCTCTTCATCATCTCCTCCTCCTCCTCCTCCTCCTCCTCCTCCTCCTCCTCCATGTGTAGTGTACCCGCTTACGAAATCAAATTCTTCCCCTCTCAAAAACGTCATCAACATGCAAACTATTCCAAATTTAATTCTCCAAGAAAGTGAAAGTACTTCAGCCTCAAGACATCTTTCCCCCGAGGCTAGCATAGTGTATTAGACTGAACAATAAACAAAAAGTACACCAAACTCAACGAGAACTTTCCATTTTAACTTATCATGGGGAAGAAAGTACTCGAGAATATGTAAATAATTTTCCCTGGGCATCATACCGTGAGAAAGTACGACATCCTAAAATTAACTTTCTCTACAGGTTTCATATCGTATATAAATTGATCAATAGGAGTTAAAAGTTCTCGAATTTGACTTTCCATGAAAAAGAAAGTACTTCAAGGTCTTAGGAGACGAGTTCCCTCGGAGTGTGTCATTACATGTATATAAGATAAGGAGAATTATTATTATTTATTTTATTTATTTATTTTTTTTTTTGGTGGGTGGGGGAGTTTCTGAACACATTTTTGGATGCAAGTTCCGCCAAGGGTGTTTTTTTTATGGCTCTGAACTCTGGCCGAGGTCTTGTTTATAGCTCCGGGAGAGAACTATCGTACTTGCCAAAGTTTTCTGAGCACTATGTAGACGACAAGAAGAAATGTGTTTTACAAGTGTGTGTGTGTGTGTGTGTGTGTGTGTGTGTGTGTGTGTGTGTGTGTGTTTTGACATTTACCTGCACGATCGTCTCTCAGGTATAAACATTCTCTAATTATATCTTCTCTTTCTCTTTCTAGGTAAGGATCTACGTCAAGTGTGGTAGTGTGGGGGCAGTTGCGCTTCCTCAGCGGCCGCCGTAAGGGTGAGTTGAACAAAACCACAATAAACGAGTCTTCTTGAGCTATAACAACAATAACAAGTATAATGATGATTTGTAAGTTTAAATGATGTAGCACAGGGGGACGTGACAGACTGTTTATTGTTGTATTATGCTGATGGATGGAGGGAGTAATTTAAGGCTGTTTTATGCATAGGAATGATTAATGATGCTCACTTGTTATGGACGCGAAGGTCCATTGTGATGACCTACACCCCAGGACGTGGAAACAGAAGGCCCTATCTTGTAGGACGGCTCCAACATGCTCCTCAAACCCGAGAGTCCAGACACAAACTTGTGATTGAAGTTTGATAATGGAACACTGGTGGGAATACCCTGCAGCCTCTGCTGTTGTTACTGTTGCTGCTCCTGCAGCTGGTACTGCCGGTGGTGTTGTTGTTACTGCTGCTGCTGCTGTTATTGTTACTGTAGCTATTCCTGATGATGTAGTTTTTGCTGCTTCTCTTTCCCTTTCTTCTCGTTCCGTAGCAGCTGCTGCTACTTCGATTAATGCTTCTGTTGATGTTATTGGGACTGTAGTTGCTTCTCCCCCGTCCTCCCCCTCCTCGTGCTGTTGCTACTGTTCCTTGTCTTCTCTTCATAGTGGCCCTCCTCTTCTTCCAGCCCCTCCTACTTGTCCTCCCCCGGAGAGGAACCATACACAGTCCCTCTGGTGGAGGTCCCCTTATCTGCTCAGTTGCAGGCAGGAGTCTCGTGATTAATTTGGCATTAGAAGAGAATTACAAAAGTTATAATTGCCTTCTTGGATTAATCGTTCCCTTTGTTAAATGCGAACAGGATCCTTAAGAGATGTACACCAGGAGTTGCTTCACACGATTCCTTTGAAGGAGAATCGGATTACTTTACCAAGTCGACTTGAGAGATCTATACAGGTAGTTCGTGTTTTTCCTCCGGAGTCATTACAGTAATCAGTGTTTGTATAATGTTGTTGTGTCGCTTAGACTGCCAGCGACTCCGGCCTCGGGTTCTTAGATCAAGCTCGACACACTAAGAAGAAAATGACTCTTTTGTCTTCTCCTGACATACACACATTAGGGCGACGTTATTGAGTTTTCCTCGTTGTATTATTTATGTTGTTTGTTGTTGTCGGTTGTCGCTTTCTGCTGCCGTTTTTTTTATGTGAATTTTGATCGGTTTGTTTGTTTCTTGTTGTTGTTTTATCTTCTGTTTTTGTTCCTTTTGTGTCGCTTTTTTTGCAGGTGTTGTTGTTGTTGGTGGGCTTATTGTTACATCACTGCCTCTACTACTGCCACTACACTTGCCTCCCCTGCTACTGTTACTCCTACTTCACTTGCCTCCTCTGCTGATGTCACTACACTCACCTCCTCTGCTTCTGCTTCTGCTACTACACTTCACCTCCTCTGCTGCCGCTAAATGTGTCGGTGGTGCGGTTGTTGGGTTTAACTTTTCAGCGGGAGTCCTGTGTTACTTGATGAGTTTTGTGGCCGACTGATTCCCTTCCTCTCCTTTAGCCTGCTTTGTGGGGGGTCATTCCTCTCTCTCTCTCTCTCTCTCTCTCTCTCTCTCTCTCTCTCTCCACACACACTTGTTATCCCCAATTTTATCATATCAGAAAAAAAATAGTTTATAATAAAACCCCAAATACGTACTATTGTTGTAGTTTTTTTTTTAATAATATTTACACACGAGGGAGGAAACAAAGCAATTTTGTTTGTTTGTTTCTTTATTTCTCTTGTCAAATGTCATGATAAAGTGAGCGAGTTACTCCGTGTATAATTACTGTACGTGGTCGTTCTTAATATACAGATAATTGGAACAAACCGAGCGAGATTTTTTTATTATAATTTTTTTTTTTAGGTCGAAAGTCTTAACTGTATGTAATTTTGTATCGTTATTTTCAATAGATTTTTTCTCGAAATTCCAAATTGAGAGAAAATATTTTACAAGTTTAGATAAATGTTTTGATATGATTTTGTTTTTATTCTAAATTTGGAAATACTAAAACGAAATCTTTTCAAACATACTTAGATAATTCTTTTTAAATCGTATTAATATATTTTTTTTTTTTGGGTAATCGAAGTTTGAAAATGAAATCGTGGGGAAGTTTCTTGAGGCGTAATTAGATATTGTGTTCTGAAGTGTCGCTAATTGGCCTGGATTAACGAGGTAGTGTAGGTATGAACGCAGGTGATCGAGAGGCGATATTGAGAAGTGGAAATGAAGGAGGAGGAGGAGGAGGAAGAGGGAGAGAGAGAGAGAGAAGGAAGTGGAAGAGGAGGAGTATGAGGAGGAGGAGGACCAGGAGGAGGAAGAAGAGAGAGAGAAGAAAGAAGAGGAAGAAAAGGAGTAGGTGGAGGAGGAAATGGAAAGAGGAACAAAATGAATAGAAATGGCTTATGATTCTAGGAAGACACAGCTAATAATAACACTAAAGACGACATACATACATACATACATACATACATACATACATACATACATACAAAATAATCGAACACATAATTTGGTCCTTTTTTTATTTTCATTTATTTATTTATTTTTTTTTCAATTTTTAATGATCAGTATTCAGATGTTACTCATGCTTAAGCGGTATTTCGGGGGTGCGGGAGGGTTGAGGTGTGTGGGGGAAGGGGATTTACTGCCAGCTCTGCATGGTTGGATCGAAGACTTCCTCCTTCCTCTTCCCCCCCTGTTTTCGCCTAAGACATATCGTGTGGGTAGAATTATGGGTTTCATTGGTCTATATATTGGGTGGGAGTTATGGGCCAAGCTGATTGGCTTAGCGAGGGAGAGAAATGACGGGAGGATGGAGGTACGGAGGTGTGAGAGGAGAGAAAAGAAAGGGGGGGGAGGAGGGAGATGATAAAGTTGAGATAGAAAGAATAAACTGGAGGGGGGATAAAATGGTACATGGGAGGGAGAAAGAGATGAGGGGGAGGGCAATGGGGGGTGATGATGATGATGGAAAGAAGAAGGAACAGGTGATAAATGGAGGATGGTGAAAGGGAAGAGGGAGAATGATGAGAGGGGGGTATAGAAGGAAAGGGGAGATGGGAGGGATGGTGAAGAATGAGAGAGAGGTAGCTGAAAGTAGAGAGAGAGAGATAGATAGATAAAGAGAAGGAAATGGGTACAAAGGAGAATGTAAGAGTTAAGGAGGAGGGAAAGCTTAGGAGAGGATGGTAAATAACGATATGCAAATGGAAAGGAAAGAAGATAGATGAAAGAGGTGGGTGAAGAGGAGAGAATAAGAGTGAAGTAAATATTTAACGTGAAATAGAAGGTAAATAGATGAACTAATGGACCTAAAAGTGAGATCCCAGTATATATTTTGGTCTCAGTTCATGCAGTAGTCGTAGTAGTAGTAGTAGTCGTAGTAGTAGTAGTAGTAGTGGCGGCGAAGGTGTGGCTATTGGGGGCATGCTGGAGGCCACGATAAAAAAAAAATAATAATGGAAATAATGTTACTACCGCTACTAATACTACTATACTAAATCAGATATAAGTAAGAATATAAGTTGTGTAAAGTATAAGTAGAAGTTAATAGGGGTAAGTAAGTATAAGTGTTTTTTTTATAATATATAGATAAAAGTATAAGTAGGGCAAGTGTTTATAAGTAGGAGTTAGAATTAGGATTATTTAAAGGTCCATGTAAATATTTAATTATAAGTAGTGTAAGTAATTTTAAGTAGACATCGATAATATAAGTAATTGTTCATTTTTTTTCGAATATTGGAAGATGTTTTTGTAAATTAGTCTATATCTCTCTTGTAAGTGACTATAAGTATATAAATATTGTAAGTATATAAAAGAGATGAAGTTAGTTGAAGTATTAAAGTATATAAGAATAAACTTGAAATTATAAGTTACCTTAAGTTAATAAATTCAACTGTAAGAGCTTTTAAGTGTTTAAGTAGCAGTTAAGTAGCAGTGCAAGTTATCGTTTTAAGTATAGAAGTAAGATCACATCCAGTAGAGAGAAGGTGTTCCAAATATACATACAAACACAGGTGAGCGCCAGTGGGGGTGTACCTCTAAATACAAAGGTGTACAAATGCCAGAGGTGTGCGTGTAAGTGTTACCAATGCAGCGTCTTACCTCTCCTTCCCTTCCCTCCTCTCTGCCACAGGTGAACTCGTGTCTCGCAGTGTTACCAATCAGGGAGGAGAGACTCGGTGGATATTCCTTGACAATATTAATACCGTAAATTGACTTAGAGTTTAATGAAAGGCTGAGGTTAGATTAGGTTAGGTTAGGTTAGGTTAGGTGTATACTGTAATTTTTTTTTTATTCCACACCACCACTGTAATCACCACACACTACCACCATTTACACCGCTTATATCACCGTCACCACTATCGTAACTGTTATCACCACTAAAACTATAATTGCTATAACATATCATCACCAGCATCATCATTAGCACTTATAGCACTACACACCACCACCACCACCACCACCACCACAACTGCTATCACCATAACTACCCACCACCACTACCCACTATCACCACCTCCACTATAACCTCTTCCACTATTACCACCACTATCACTATCCTCGTCATTAATACTCCCACCACTATCACCACCACACTATCACCACCACCACTATCACCATCACCACTATCACCACCACACCCTATCACCACCACACTATCACCACCTCCACTATCACCACCACCACTCACCACTATCACCACCACCACTATCACCACCACCACCTCCACTATCACCACCACTATCACCACCTCCACTATCACCACCTATCACCACCTCCACTATCACCACCTCCACTGTCACCACCTCTACTATCACCACCTCCACTATCATCACCATCACGATCATCATCACCTCCACTATCACCACCTCCACTATCACCACCTCCACTATCACCACCTCCACTATCACCTCCACCACACCATCACCACCACAATCATCTCCACCACCTCCACTATCACCACCACCACTATCACCACCTCCACTATCACCACCTCCACTATCACCACCACCACCCCACACTCCACCACCTCCCTATCACCCTCCACCTCCACCACCACCACCCCATCACCACCTCCCACTATCTACCCCTATCCACCACCTCCCTATCACCACCACCACTATCACCACACCACCACCACTATCACCCACCTCCACTATCACTATCCACCACCTCACCACCTCCACCCTATCACCACCACTGTCCACTACCTCACTATCACCACTATCCTCCACTATCACCACCTCCACTATCACCACCACCACTATCACCACCTCCACTATCACCACCACCACTATCACCACCACCACTATCACCACCTCCACTATCACCAGCCCAAAGTTTCCGCCACAACAGCTCGTATATTGAGGGCATGTGAGCGCCAGAGCGAAATTTGACCCTTGTCTTTCTCTCGTTCAAACTTTACGGCGAATCTTTACCTCAAGAAATAGCTTATTTTCCTCGACCTCCAACCTCTACTCATTTGTTCCCGGCCTCTAACCTTCCTCCTTAAATTTTCCTCTACCTCCAACCTCCCTTCCTCTACTCTCCTCGACCTCCAGCCTCCACTCATTTTTTTTCCGGCCTCCAACCTCCCTCCATTCTCCTCGTCCTCCAGCATGCACTCATTTTTTCCCGGCCTCCAACCTCCCTCCCTTCATTCCTCTCGACCTCCGACCTCCCTCTCTCCATCTTTCTCGACCTCCAGCTTCCCTCCTCGACCTCCAAGCCTCCCTTCATTATCCCCCACCTCCCTTTTCTTTCCCCATCTTTACCCCACAACTCCCCAATTCTTCTCATTCTTATTTCTGTCCCTCATTTCAGTACTATCTCTCTCCTTACTTCCATTTCTCATCCTTTCCCCCTCCCCCTTCTCCTCATCCTCCTCTTCCTGGTCTTATCTTATCTTTCTCACCACTTCCTCCTCCCCTCCTCTTCCTCGCTTCATATCATCTTCCTCCTCTTCTCGTACTCATCACCAAAAGCGTGAAAGTTGATGCTAAAAATGTTCACATATAACTTGAGGCTATGATTTAAAGTTTGGGATGCCCGAAGAGGTGTGGAGTTTGGGAGGGGTGGAGAGGGAGAGGGAGGGGGAGAGTAGGAATGCCTCGACGGAAGTGGTAACAGTGACCTCAGCATCAGTAATAATAATAATAATATGATAATAATAAAATAATAATAATAATAATAATATGATAATAGTAATAACAACAACAACGACAATAATAATGATAATAACAACAAAGGCAACAACAAAATCATTAACAAAACAAAAAACAATAATAATAATAATAATAATCAAGGTAAATCCTCCACCAAATTACCTGCATACACATAAACACATAAGTCGTTGTTCCCCTCAGCACAACCACATGATCTCACAGTAATGGGATTTAATTTTCCTCTGTCTTGGCTACACTAAGGTTTCCCCTCCCCTCCCCCTCACCCCTTCCCTCCCCCTCCCCCCCCCCCCCCCCCCCCCTCCTCACCCCCCCCCCCAGCTTTTGTGGTATTGAATCCTACCTCTATATCTTCCTCGGCGTGTGTTGGTGGGGGCGGGTGTTTTTGTGGGTCCGTGGGTGAGTGAGTAGGGATGTGGGTGTGTGGGATGGGTGGGTACGGTATGTGTGTGTGGGGGGGGTGTGTTTGTATGTGTGTTTGGGGAAGATGAATTGAAGCGTAAAGTTTAATGTTTGGATGGGATTTCGGGTTTGGTGGGATGCCATTGAGATGAGGAGGAGATGGGAAGGGAATTGGGATGGAATGGAAGGAGAGTTTAGTAATGGAATGGGGATGGTCAGAAGAGGAATAGGAAGTAAGTAGGTTAAGAAAATAGGGGGGAAAAAAAGAACAGAAATGGAATTGGGAATGGAGGAGGAAGAGGGGTAGGAGAAGGTAGTAATTGAAATGGAATGAAGAGGAGGGGAAGTAACGAAATTGGGAGAAGGAGTAGGAGGGGAGAATTTTGAAAGTGAGAGGAAGATGAGAGGAAGGGGGGAGGACAATGAAGCTGGGGATAGAGAGAGAGAGAAAAAGGAGAGAGTAAAATGCGAATTGAGAGAAAAAGATAAAGAACGAAAGAGACAGGTGAAATTAAGTGAATGTGGGGATGGGAAAGAAGAGGAGGAGGAAATAGATGATTGTTATTGAAGAAAGGCAAGATAAGGGATTGAAATAGGTAATAGGAGAAAGTTGGAGGCAGTTAGAAATTAGAAAGTAAAGAAAGCACCGCCAGGTTATGAAAGTCAAGGCCACCAATTACAGGAGAAAGAGAAAGTAAGAGAGAATGAGAGAGAGAAAGAGAGAGAGTCGTGGGCCGCCATTGAGCTCTTGGTGGATCGGGTCGTTGGCGGGAATTCATCGCCAACTTGGCGTTTTGTGTTGGCGATAAACTAGCGGCGTAGATCCTTGTCTGTGTGCCTATTGTGGTCTTTAGTGGTGCGGGGAATGATGGTGGTGGAGTGGGGTGGAGGTGGTGGAGTGGGGTGTGAGGAGTGGGGTGGAGGTGGTAGAGCAGGGTGGTGGAGTGGGGTGGAGGTAAAGGAGGGAGGTGGAGTGGAGGTGAAGGAGTGGGAGTGGGCAAGGAATGGAGGAGGTGAGAGAAGTGAGGTGGAGGTGAAAGGTGGGTTGGTGGAGTGGGAGTGGAACAGGGTGGAGGTGAAGGAGTGGGGTAGGTTTCCTGTGGTGGCGAAATGGGGAATGAGGGAAAGATGGAAGGAGAAGGAAGGAGAGAAGCAAGGTAGAGGTGAGGGGAAAGGAGGGAGGGGTTGAAGGAGGAGGTGGTGGGGGTAGGAGTTTATTGGAGGCGGAAGGAGGGAAGAGAAGCGCTGTGGAGGTAAAGGAAGAGAGGAGGATAGAGAGAGAGAGACGTAAATAAAAAAAAAGAGAAGGGAGAAGAACAAATAGCACGAGAGAATAGGGAGATGGAAGAAGAGAGAGAGAGAGAGAGAGAGAGAGAGTAAAAGGAGTAAAGGAGAGGAGAGAGAGTCGGATGGAAGAGGGAAGGCACAGGTGGAAGGGGACTCAGCCGCTTACCAAGTTGGAGGTTTAATCCCTAAGGTGACGGAAGCTGCACCAACTCTGTAAAAAAAATTAGTTTCTGAAAGTAACCAAGTACGATTTTTTATTGGGGGGGGAGGGGAGGGAATTAGCCCACCCCAGCTTATTTCACCTTTGGATTAACTACCTAACCTAACATATCCTAGCCTAACCTAACCTAACCAAAGGGCAATTAAGAGTTCTATAGTTGAGATGACGAAAATAAATGGTAAAAGGTTAGGTATGTTATCAACGTTGAAAGAAAAAAAATGTAACGGGAGAATAGAGAGAGAAATGAATGACTGATAAAACGGGGAACAAGAGATGAACGAGAATGAATGAATGAGGGAGATGAATGAATGAGGGAGAGGCTATACGAGGGACGAATGGTGGTGTAAATGGCCAACCAGAAGATTAAATTGAATGAAAAGAAGACTTGATGAATGGCAGAGAGAGAGAGAGAGAGAGAGAGAGAGAGAGAGAGAGAGAGAGAGTTACATTATACCTGCATTCATCACCGTAAAATTTAACAAAGGGAAGATTTATTCGACAGATCACAGCTGTTTACAATCTATAATGGGTTTGATATTTGCTCTGAAATGACAGGCAGTAAATGGACGGAAGTGACGGTGACACACACACACACACACACACACACACACACACACACGTAATGGTGTTGAAATGTAGTGAATAGTGACAATCAACGAAGGAATATGAATACGGGATATAATCGTGCCTTGGTCTTGATTATGACCTGAACTTGTCTTGAACTTAAACGCATCTTTTGACGTTGATTATGGGTCTCTAACACGTCCTGAACCCGTGTAATTTCTACTGAACATGTCTCACTCTAGCGTACTTGTGCTAAACGTGTCTTCTTAAGCTTCAATACGTGTACTAAACGTGTCTTGAACTGGTTTGTTGAGTCCCGTAGCGAATCATGACGAGAAAAAACAAAAACAACATTCTCTCGGTGGTAAATGACCCGAGTTCGTTCGTAAAGTTCGTCCCCTGAGTGCTAGGATTTTGTGAGTGCGTGTGAGCGTGCACGACCCCCCCCCCCAACCCCCTCTCACCCACCTGCCCTGCCCGCCCACCCACCTGCCCACCACCCACGGATCTCAGGCCAGTGACCCCACCACAGCTGTGACGCCACCTGGATGGGGGTGGGGGGGGGGCGGTATTTTCCTGCCATGACAACCCTTGGGGAGGTGGGGGAGGGGAGGGGGAAATGACTGGGTGAGATGGTTTGTTGGGGGAAGGGATTTGGGGAGTTTGGGGTGTTGGGAAATGGGGATTGAGATGTGGTGCGAATGAATGGTGTCGTCTTAACCACAATCATCATCATCACTTCTCCACAACAACAGCAATAACAATAACAACGTTCACTACTACAATTACAACAATTACAACCATTTGTCTTATCCCCAGTTACAATAATCTTTATTAAACCCACAATAATAACAACAACAAACACTCCACAACAACAACCACCATCACCACCACAGTAACAACAACAACAATAACAACCTCATCTAAAGCCCACAAAAACAACAAACACTTCCACAACAACAACAACAACAAACACTTCACAACAACAACAACAAACGCTTCCACAACAACAACAACAAACGCTTCCACAACAACAACAACAACAACAAACGCTTCCACAACGCTTCCACAACAACAACAACAACAACAACAACAACAAACGCTTCCACAACAAAAAACGCTTCCACAATAACAACAACACCCACCACCACCACCACCACCACAATAGCTGCTACCTCTCCCTTCCCCGCTTTACTTCACCCACTTCAATAATGTCAAAGTCAAGACAAACATCTTCACTATATCACCGGAAAACAGAATTTCCTCTCTGGCGGAAAAGCGGGATCTTATTATTTTTAAAAATCTCATTAATATAACCCGAGAAAGTTGTCTGGAACTCTTGAACTTTTTAAGGAATTAATTCAGCAGTTATAATGTTGAGATGATATATGTGGGTGGGTGTGTGTGGGGGTGTGTGTGTGTGGGTGTGTGTGTGCGGGTGCGGGTGTGTGTGGGGGTGTGGGTGTGTGGGTGTGTGGGTGGGTATGTGGGTGTGTGTGGGTGTGTGTGGGTGTGTGTGTGTGAGTGTTGGTGGTGGACGGCTGTGGTGAGTAGGTGATGGTGTGTGAGCGATAATGGTGAGTTGTGGAGGCGTGCAGTGGTGTGGTGGTAAGGGTGGGCTGGGTGGGTGGGTGGGTTGGCAATAAGGTGGGTGGGTTGGGGTGGGTAGCAGTGTTAAAAGGGTACTCAGTGTATGTGTCAGGGGGACATAATATATAAGAGATGGGAGTAGGGTGAGGGGGTGGGAGGGACACACGCACACGCACACGCACACACACTATTATCTCCTCCACTATCACCTGTGTTTCACCTCACCTGTACTCTCCCACACACCTCCACCTGTTCCCGTAATTACAAGTCAAACACAACGAGTATTTAAGATTCTCTGGCCTAAACTACAGCGGCTAATCAAAATCTACTTTTTTTAGAATTTGCATATCTGGGCTGTGTTTAACGTAGAAGTTTATTATAAGAGGGAGTGAGGTAGGGTGGTGAGGTAGGGTGGTGAGGGGGAGGTGTGATAGGGGAGAGGTGAGGGAGAGGGGGGGGTGTGATAGGAGAATGAGGGTGATTGGAGTGGTTTTGTTTATAAAATGAGGAGAGATGAGTGGAGATAAAGATAGAGAGAGAGAGAGAGAGAGAGAGAGAGAGAGAGAGAGAGATATCAGTGTTTTCTCTTTTTATATCATAATATAACGAGAGACATAGACCAAAAAGAAAAACAAATTGAGAAACAGAGAGGAAAAAAGAATAAACTGACAAATGAAAAAGAAATAGAACAAGGAATAAAAACCACCAACAACAGAAAAATAAAACCTCCTTTCCCCTCCTCCCCACCCCAAAAAAATCACAATAAAACGAAAAATTTCAAGAGAAACTCCCAAACTTCGACCCCTTCCTCTTCCCTCTTCCTCCTCCCCTCCCCCATCCTACTCCCTCTTCCCCCACCCCTTTGTTCGTCTTCTCCCTCCCACCCCCTCCTTTATTTCCTTCCACCTCCCCACATCGCCCCCCCTCCTCACGTTCCTCCTCTCTCACCCCCCCTCTCTCTCTCTCTCTCTCTCTCTCTTCTGCCCCTTCTCTGACCCTTCCCCTCAATAAAATGATTCCCTCGGCATCAACTCTCTCGCCCCCTCCTATATACACTAACATTAGACTCTGTACTAATTAAACTGCCCAATTATCACCAGATGAAGGAACCCGGACGAGGGGTAATGGATGAGGGGAGTGGGTGAGGTGGGTGAAGGGGGGGTGGGTGAAGGGGGAGTGGGTGAAAGGGGGTAGGTGAGGTAAGTGGATGAGGTGGGAAAGTGAGGGAGATAGTTTAAGAGGATGGGTGAGTGGAGTGGGTGATGGGATGGGTGATGAGGTGGGTGATGAGGTGGGTGATACTGGGAAAATTATAGAGAAGGAGGTGGTAAAGTAAATACTGGTAATATACTAGGAGTTAATAATAGATGCTAGGAGATAAATACTAGGATACGAAGAGAAGAATAGTAAAGAGAGAGCTGACTAGGAGAGAAAGAGATGAGGTACTAGGAGTGGGCGTAACTAGGAAGTAATTCTAATAGCGGCCGGGTCCGTCATTTTCCTATTATTAGCCGGTCAGACAGGCGATGGCCGGCGGGTCCACCATTTGTGGGCATGTTCAGTTGTTCACACTGGGGAAAAAAGTATTATTTTTTTCCTCTTTTTCCTTCCGTGATATTGTAGTCTACACGTAGATTCATTAGTGAGTGTGTGTGTGTGTGTGTGTGTGTGTGTGTGTGTGTGTGTGTGTGTGTGTGTGTGTGTGTTCTTTCATTTGCTTCCAGTAAGTTTATTCTCTCTCTCTCTCTCTCTCTCTCCCCCCCATACAAAACATCTTTATCACCCAATTCACCAACACCTTGACCTCTAACTGGCGGGAACAACCCACTCCATCTCTCACACAGTACATCCTGTTATTCCCCCCCCCCCCTTCTCAGGTCACGACCCCAGGGTGCCTAAAACAAGCATGTATGTGGTCATGTCCTCCCTGTGGCACTCCATCATGCATGACCTGACCTGGGGCACCCTATTCTGACGTCACGGGGCAGGGCAAGATTGACCCACCAACCGTAAGTGATTATTAAGTCACGTGAGGTCATTGTCACTGACCTGTAGGTGGTTAGGTTCCCGTTCTGTCTGTCTGTGTGTCGGGTAGTTTATTTACTTTTGGGGTGAAGGGAGTTGTATTTCTCTAATGTTTTCCGGGTGTTGTATGAATGGATGTAGGTTTTGTATTCTGTGTATGTCTGTGTTGGTGAGTGTATACATTCATACATACACACACATACACACACAGTATTCTAGGCATACACATAAATTCCCCTAACATAATAATTAGGGTCATACACGTCAATTAACCTGTCTGTGTTTTACCTGTATATAACCATTATGTTGCCATCAGGTAAATATATTGAAGCATAAAACTCGTAATATCTCTGATGGGCCGCTGAGTTATGTCCCCAGGCCCATCAGATATACTCGTTTAAGATGAAAAGGCACGGTGTTTATCTCTCTCTCTCTCTCTCTCTCTCTCTCTCTCTCTCTCTGTCTGTCTGTTCATCTGTCTGTCTGTCTGTCTGTCTGTCTCTCATAAAGATATTCAACCAAGCACAAATATAATCACACACACACACACACACTCAAACACACACACACACACACATACAGAAACAAACAAACAAACAAACACAATTACACACAAACACAACAATATTGCCGGAGTTATTTGTGGAAAGGAAGACAAGGAACAGTGAGCAAAGGAAGACAAAATGCGACTTTGATGGTCTTCACTATCACAGAGCTGACTCTCCTTCACGCTGGAGAGAGGAAGGAAGAGGGAGCAAGGAGAGAGGAAGAAGAGGTGGAGGGAACAAAGGAGGAGGAGGTGGAGGAGGAGGTGGAAGAGGTAAAGGGGGGAAGGAGGAAGAGGAATAGGAGAAGGAAGAGAATGGAATTAAGGAGGGAGAAGAGGTTAAGGAAGGGGAAGAAGGAGAAAGACGGGGGCGGAATTGAAGAGAAGGAAGAGAAGAAGAGGAATGGTGAAAGAGAAGGAAATAGCTAAGAGATTGAGAAAAGAATGAGGAAGAAAGAAAGAAGGAAGAGGAGAGGTTGAATTGGGGAGGAGGACGAAGAAGAAGGTAAAAATAATCATGAAAATAAAAATAATAAGATAAAGGAAAACAAATAGAAGAATGAGAACAAAGGAGAAAGCAGAAGGTTTGATGAAACAGGAAGGAAGGAAGGAAGGAAAGAGGAAAGAGAATGATTGAAGGAGGTGAGGCGGAGATGACGTACAATAAGAGAGGAAAAAAGAGGAAAATGTTTAAAGATGAGGTCAGCGGGACAAAGCGGAGGAGGATGATAGAGTGCAGGACTTGGAAGAGACAGGAAGAAGAGGAACAAGAGGAGGAGTACAGGAGACAGGAAGAAGAAGAAGAAGAAGAAGAAGAGGAGGAGGAGGAAGGGACAGGTAGAGAGGATTAAGAATGAATAGGGGCAAGAAAAAAAGGGGAAACCCGGAAGGATACGAGGAAACAGACAGAGGACAGGAATAGAAACAGGAAGAAGAGGCGAGGGGAAGAGGAGGTAGGGAGGAGATAGGTGTCCCTGGGGTCCGTGTTAGGCAGGTAGGTAGGTAGGTATTCAAGGACATTTGGGAGGGGTGTTTTAATGCACTATTGATCACAACGTCAGAGGACCAGCGGCCAGTCTGCCACATTACACTCCGTAATTGTTCTGCTCTGCAGGGGGGGAGAGAAGTTACTGGGGAGGGGTAGAGGGGTGTAGGGGAAGCTGGGGAGGGGGTAGAGGGGCTTGCAGGGAGAAGTTACTGGGGAGGTTAGGAGGGGAAGAGGGGGTTTGCAGGGGCTGGGGGAGCGGGAGAGTGGGGCTTCTGTAGGGCTGGGGTGGGGGAGAGTGATGAGAGCGAGAAGCCGGAAACCTCACCCCTTCCCTCTCCCATTCCCTAATTCATCCTCTCCATCCATCCTTCCCACCTTATTTGAATTCCCTCCTCCTCCTTTCCTTTTCTTCCCTCCCTCCTCCTCCCTCCCTCTCTCCTGTTCTCACCTCTCCCTTAGGGTTGGAAATTATTTCGCTATTCAGAGGATAATCTGGGTTAATTTATACCTAATCACCAGATAAATGACAGCATTAAATGTTAATCAGCGGAAAGGCGTCGGAATTTAGTGCTAATCAACGGAGATACGAGATGCCTAATTTCCTCTGCTGCTGAAAAAAAAATATGAATTAAAAAAAAGTTCATTGGAAATCAAAATTGCAAAAAGAAAAAGAAAAAAAATGGTTTCGATTTGTTTGTATATCTCATCTGGTGAAATAGCGTAACTGGTTTTTTTTTGTTTTTGTTTTTTTATAATAATTCCGTGTGTTTATTGTTAGAGATATCCCCCCCTTCTCTCTACAAAAGTACAGCAAATGGGTCTTTCAATATTGTTATAAATTACGGAAAATCTTTTTTTAGCCAGATGTGCAAAATGTTTTCTTTTTTGGGGAGAGGGAGAGGGGGAGAGAGAGGGTGAAGGAGAAAAATTAAGAGAGGAGGCAGGAGGAGAAGAAGAGGAGAGGGGGAGAAAAGAAGGAGAGGAGGAAAAAAAGTGAGGAAGGAGGAAGAGGGGAAGAAGAAGAGAAAGAAGGAGGGATGGAAAACAGAAGAAGAAAGAAAAGAGGAGAACGAGAGAGGGAAGAAGAGAAGGGAGAGAAGTATGGTACGTCAAATTCGCCAACATTGTGGTGTGCGTGGGTTAAAAATCTTGGCGATGGTGTTTAATAACGCCATTTAACCTTACAGTGAAAGGTTGATGATAAAGGTTGTGTCAGCACCTTGAAGTATAGAGCTGACTAATACCTGACAATCACGCTGACTTTTTATCGACATCAGCTGGTGGTAACAAGTCAGCAAAATTTCTCTCATAATCAGTTGGCGCGGTGACTAGTTAATTACCCACGTCAGCTGGTGGTGTCAGTCAGTCAGCTGATTCCTCTCATCGTCAATGAAGAAACTGACACTCGCCCGTAAATCAAGTGGGTTAATTCCCTTTAAATATCTGTGTGTGTGTGTGTGTGTGTGTGTGTGTGTGTGTGTGTGTGTGTGTGTCCAGTTTAATAAAAAGAAATGGGGAAAATAGGAGAAAGAAATAGGGAAAAAATAGGGGAAAGAAATCGGGAGAAAAAGAAATAGGGAAATAGGGTAGGAGGTGGAACATAATCCCAGGAGTAATATTCAGGATGTCAGACCTAAAAGTTGTAGGAATTTACAGGAGAAACCTGGGAAAAGTCGAACCGTGCAAGATGACCTGGAGTGCTTGTCGATGTTATAACTTCTGGTGGTGTGTGTGTGTGAGTGTTGTGTGTGTGTTTGAGAGGCAGACAGAGAGAGAAATGCGTGGTGGGAGGTGAAGAGAAAAAAATGAAGGAAGAAGAAAAACAGAAAAAACGATGAAGAAAATAGAAAAAAAGGAAATTAAAACAAGAAAATAGATAACAAAAAAATCCCAAAAATAGAAGAAAAAAAATTAACAAAAGACAAAAACGAAGAATAACAAAAAAGAACAAGAGTAAAAAGAGATAAATAAAATGTTAAAAAGAGGAAGAAGAAAGGAAGAAAGAAATGAGAAAAGAGAAGTAAAAAAAGGAAGAAGCGCCGTGGTGGGTACACTGACTGACCAACAATACCTCTGGACGGTGTGTGTGTGGGGGGAGTCTGAGTTACACAGTGAAGAGGTGAAGAAGAGGAAAGAAGAATAACAGAAGAAGAAGAAGAAGAAGATGAATAGAGTAGAAGAATAACAAAGAACAAGAAGGTAAATAAGAATAAAGAAGAAAAATAAAAGAGGAAGAATAAGAGAGAAAACAACAAAAAAGAACAATAACAAGAGGAAGAACAATAACAACAAGAACAACAACAAAAGAAGAAATAATAAAAAAATAATAATTAGGAAGAAAAATAACAAGAAATAAAAATACGAAGAAATAATAATGAAAAACTAAAAAAGTAGGACAGATAAAAACAAGAAAAACAAGAAATTAATAAAAAAAAAAGATAACGAAGAAAAATAGAAAAGTTTGTTCTAAATCTTTTCCCAGGTGACTGAAAAAGGTATTATTAAGGCCGTGATTAAATGTAGATTAGGTAACTCTTAAGCCAGCGTGTGATTGAGTGCTCGGGGAAGAAAGCGAATAGGTGACAATATGACTGACGAAGACGAAAAGACGATTATATGACGAAAAAAAAAGGATTAAATGGCGAAGTGAAGAAGCCAATCACAGCTAATCCCCTTACTTTCAGTCTAGCCAATCACAGTTACTCGTCATTTTCAGTCTAGTCAATCACAGTCACTCTTCACTCTCAACCTAGCCAATCACAACACCCACCTCCCCACTTTCAGCCCAGCCAATCACAGTCACCCTCACTTTCAGCCTAGCCAATCACAGTCACCCCTACCAGCCCAACCAATCATAGTCACCCCCCTCAGCCCAACCAATCTCAGTCACCCCTCACTTTCAGCCCAGCCAATCACAGTCATCCCTACCCCCAGTCCTGCCAATCACAGCGTTGGAGCGACAGTTACTCACAGCCGTCAGCTATGTAATTGGGTGATTGTCCCTGGCGGACCATCGACAGTGTGAGAACAAAGGCTTTCTCCCCTCAACCAATTTTATACTTTCTCTAACCTATTTTTATCCGTCTCTCTCTCCTCGTCCAATTTTATACTTTTTGCTGACCTACTTTTTTTTTTCATTCTTCACGTTGTGTGTGTTTTAATTAATCGTTCTCCTATTTTTCCCACAAGTTTATTCCTAATTTTTATTCCCATCATGGTCAGTAAGCCAATGTTTTCTACCACTTTCTGTCCCCTGTAACCAATATTTTTTTCCCACCCCCTTCCCAGTATATTTTTTTATTTTTGTTAACTGATATTTTTGTTTCGTGTTTTGTTTGATAAATTTTCTTTATTTTGTTAGTTAATTTTTCTTTACTTTCTTTTTTATCTTTTATTTAACCTGTTAGTCATCCTTCTCTCTCTCTCTCAAAAATAATATTTGTAATGCACACTGACAAGAAAAACAAACACACACACACACACACACACACACACACACACACACGTATCAAGAGAGATTATTAAAGATACGCTTTTTAATTTCCTGGGACGCCAACTTGTCTTTCCACCCGTTGATGCACCATTATTGATGTCACTGTCAGTCGTCACCATCCCACTGAAGTTAAAGAGTTTCACTATAATCACCATCATAATCATGGCTAAACGGGATATCTTCATTCATTCATTCATTCACTATCATTACGGTTATACCTCACCATTAAGACACCACTGCTATCACCATCACCACTCCCACCACGACTTTCATCATTTTCACCACCATCATCACCACCACCATCACCACCACCACCAAGGTCACCAGGAAGAAGTTGCTAGTGGTAATCTTAGGTTAAACTAGACTATTGTGGGGAGGTCATGGAGGCTGGTAGAGAGATAGGGGGTGGTAGACAAGGAGGGGGAAAAGAAGGAGGAGGGGAGATGTTTTCCTCTTCTTGATTAACTGAGGGGTGGGATACCTACCTACCTGTGGATGAGGGGAAGGAGGGAAGGAAGGAAGGGGGATACCTGACTGTGATGGTGAAGAGAGAGAGAGAGAGAGAGAGAGAGAGAGAGAGAGAGACGCGCCTCCTCGTCCTCCTCACGGTGTTTGTGTTAAGGTAATGACCGAGCGGAAGACTCACCTTAGTGGGTTAATTGATTATTGATGTAACCATAGAGTTTAGTCTTTGAGGAGAAGGAGGGAGAAAAGAGAAGAAGAATGAGAAGAAGAATGAGAAGAAGAATGAGAAGAAGAAAAGGAAAAAGAGAAGAAGAATGAGAAGAACAATGAGAAAAGAGAAGAACAATGAGAAGAAGAAAGGGAAAAAGAGAAGAAGAACAGGAAGAAGAAGAAAAAGAAGAAAGCCGAGAAGAAGAAGAACGAGAAGAAGAAGAAAAGAAGAAGAAAAAGAAGAATAACGAGAAGAACGAGAAAAAGAAGAAGAAGAACGAGAAGAACGAGAAGGGAAAAGAAAAGAAGAAGAAAAGAAAGATAAAGAGAACGAGAAGAAAGAAAGCGAAGAAGTAGAAAAAACCCGCTTTCTTTGATCTTAATAGAGTAGCTTCCCCGTGGCCCCTAGCGAGTGTGTCTTAACTCTCAGAAACGATTTAGTTAGGAGCTTCATTCAAACGTTTTTTTATAAGGGATCTTGTGGTTCAAACGTTTTTATTAAGGATCTTGTGGTTCAAACGTTTATTAGGGATCTTGTGGTTCAAACGTTTTTTGTTAAGGATCTTGTGGTTCAAACGTTTTTTGTTAAGGATCTTGTGGTTCAAACGTTTTTATTAAGGATCTTGTGGTTCTAACGTTTTTTGTTAAGGGTCTTGTAGATCAAACGTTTTTTATTGAGGATCTTTGGTGCAAACGTTTTTTATTAAGGATCTTGTGGTTCAAACGTTTTTTATTAAGGATCTTGTGGTTCAAACGTTTTTTATTAAGGATCTTGTGGTTCTAACGTTTTTTGTTAAGGGTCTTGTAGATCAAACGTTTTTTATTGAGGATCTTTGGTGCAAACGTTTTTTATTTAGGATCTTGTGGTTCAAACGTTTTTTATTAAGGATATTGTGGCTCAAACGTTTTTTATTTAGGATCTTGTGGTTCATACGTTTTTGTTAAGGTACCAAATTTTTTGACAAATTTTAGATCTTGTGCACTTTTTATTAGATATTGTGGTCAAACGTTTTTATTTAGGATCTTGTGGTTCATACGTTTTTATTAAGGATCTTGTGGTTCAAACGTTTTTATTTAGGATCTTGTGGTTCAAACGTTTTTATTTAGGATCTGTGGTTCATACGTTTTTGATCTTTGGTGCAAACGTTTTTTATTTAGGATCTTGTGGTTCAAACGTTTTTTATTTAGGATCTTGTGGTTCATACGTTTTTTATTAAGGATATTGTGGCTCAAACGTTTTTATTTTAGGATCTTGTGGTTCATACGTTTTTTATTAAGGATCTTGTGGTTCAAACGTTTTTTATTTAGGATCTTGTGGTTCAAACGCTTTTTATTAAGGATATTTTGGCTCAAACGTTTTTTATTTAGGATCTTGTGGTTCAACGTTTTTATTAAGGATCTTGTGGTTCAAACGCTTTTTATTAAGGATATTTTGGCTCAAACGTTTTTTATTTAGGATCTTGTGGTTCAAACGTTTTTATTAGATCTTAGTTCAAACGTTTTATAGAGGATCCTCGTGAGGGTGTCAGGTGGTGTCTAACTGGGGGCGTGTCTGCTGGTATCTCTATCTAGAATTCGTTTAGCTTTGCGACATCAGCAGGAAATTGTTTGCTTATATGAAGGAAACAAGAATTCGCCTTTTCATGTCAAAAGCCAGAACTACATTATTTTTTTAACGGCAGTAGGAAGAATCCAGCCATTTTTCATGCCAAATGCCAGATGTCGTGAATATTTATGTAGGCAGCAAATATCCGCCATGTTGTCAGGACCACAACATTGTTCACCACATATTGTGAATATATATATATATATTTTAATAAATTTGATGATAATTTTCGGTGATTTAATAACTCTTAATTAGATTCCCAGAATTTAATTTCACCATTGCATATGTTAAAAGGTGAATTCTTGTATTTTTCCGGTCAAAAAGCCGGAAATCGCTATCTTTCCCTCGTCAGAAGCCAGAAATCGCTTATTTTTATGAAGGAAGGAAGAATCCGCCTTCTTTTCGAGAACGCTGCATCGCTCACGACCTCTTATGAAAAAAATCTGGCGCTCTCCCGGCATGCCCAGCGCTCCTCACTGCTTTGGCAATGTCCCGGTTCACTGCAGCTCAAGAGCTTCCAGGCAAGCAGGGAGAGGGAGGGAGGGAAGGAGGGAGAGAGGGAGAGGTAGGATGAGAGAGGAAGGGAGGGATGGGGGTAGGAAAGTGTGACTAAGGGGAGGAAGAGAAAGGTAAAGGAGGGGTGAAGGAGAGTGGTAATGAGAAAGAGGGAGGGAAAGAGAGTGAGGGAGAGCAATGGAGAAGAAGGAAGAGGAAGGAGAGCATGAATATGACGAGGAAGAGTGTGAATAAGAGTGTGTGTGTGTGTGTGTGTGTGTGTGTGTGTGTGTGTGTGTGTGTGTGTGTGTGTGGAAGATACCCAAGAGATGACAGAAGTAGACGTCTCTTCAACAGTTAATTGAAGGGGAGAAAAGGAAAGATAGGAAGGGAGGAGGGAGGAAGAAGAGGAGGAGAAGAAGAAAGGAAAAAAAGAAGGGTAACAGGAAGAACGGGAGAGAAGGAAGGGATGGAGGAGGGAAGAGAATAGTAAAGGATGGAGGAAGGAAGAGAGGACGAGTAAGATAAAAAGAGGGGAAGGAGAAGAGGAAGAAGGGACGAAATGAGATGGAAAGGAGGGCAAAGGAAGGGAGGCAAGTGCGTCAGGTGGTGGTGGCGTGTGGTAGTAGTAGGTGGTGGTGGGGTAGTTGGGAAAGGGGGGAGAGAGCTTAGTGGGGACCGATTAGAGATTGAGTTGGAATCCTTTAGATTCGCTAATGCAGGACATAGGATTATCGGCGTGAAATTGACGGGTCGTGAATAGTAATAGAAGGATGTTAGTGATCTCTGTTAGGTCGAGGAGCGCCATTTTTCTGCCCCTCACCCCCTGGTCGCTAAAATAAAATATAGTATAACATGAAAGACCAAATTTACTCGTCCGTGGGTTAACGTTATCAGTTCAGTGTGGTGTGTTCTTCCTTCCTTCCTTTCTCTGCGTCACTGTCACTTCTCTCCCTCCTTCCCTCCCTCATCCCCTCACCTCACCTCCTTCCTCCTCCCTCCCTCCCTCCTTCCCCTTCCTCCTTCCCTCTTCCTTCCGGTCTAGGAGTAATTTACCAACAAAAGACCGTATTCTTCCCTTGACATTGTCAACTCTCTACGTGGACGGGAAATTTCAGTCATCCCCGAGCCAGAAAGAGTACGAAACCTTTCTCTAAATTCTCCCTCTCCCTCCTCTGTTCCCTCTCCCTTCTTCCCTCCCCTCTCTCTCCTTCCACTTCCCTCTTCAATCCTAACCTCCCTTCCTTTCCTTCCTAAACCTCCCCTGTTACCCTCCACTCCCTCCCTTTTCTCCTCCCTATCCTCCCTCCTTCCTTTCTTAAATCTCCCTCCCCCTTTACCTTCTTTAACACCCCTTCCCTTCCTCCCATGAAATTCCAGCAATGATGATAATAATAACTCTCTCTCCCTACCCCCAGAAAATAATATAATGTTCTCCAGGAAATGTAATTGTGTTTTTGTTTTCAAGTCTTTTGAAGTTTTGTGAAGTATTTACCTATAGTTGTTTAGTAAAAGGAATGTGTGTGTTTTTTGTTTGTTTTGTCTTTGGAAGTTGAAGCAGTTTGTTGTTTTTTTTTTTTTTTTTTTTTTCATTGTCTTTTCTTTTTTCGATCTTTTTCTCTTTCTTTGTTATTCTCTCTCATACTCTTATATTTTCTGACTCTCTCTCTCTCTCTCTCTCCAGTTACTTGTCAGTCAACCTCAGTCATTACTAGGAACTATCCCAGGTCATAACAGGTCATCATACTCCCGTGACCTGACCTGACATCTCTAAGTCCTTCTTTCCCTCCCATCACTATCCGTCTCCCCTCTCTCTCCCTCTTCCCTTCCCCCCTCCCTACATGTAGGGCTTCAGGAGTTAAGCGAACAGCCACGCCCATCTCACTCACCCTACACACACACACACACACACACCATAACAAAAACATTACCTAGGATTATTTTCAAACATTTTTTTCTTTTCTTGTTTTTCCTACTGTCATTATTTTCCTCTTATCTTTTTTTTTCTTTTTTAATAATTTCGATTTTCGTTTTTTTATAACAAACTGATAAACTCTTATTATTTACCTTATATTTTATGTTTTATTTTAGGGAGATTTTTTTTTTTTTAGGATTTTCGTACAACAGAGAGATAGAAGAGAGAGAGAGAGAGTATTGACAAAAAGAGACAGAGAAAGATAATTAAAGACAAAAGAAAACTAAATAGAATGAAATAAGAGACAGAAACAGAAAGATAATGAAATAGATATAGAAAGAGAGAACTCATGCAGTCTTAACCAGAGAACAATTATGTATGAGAATTGTGTGGGAGTGGTGGTGGTAGTTGTAGTGGTAGTAGTAATGGTAAGTGATAATTGGCAGTAGTAATTGGGGTAGTAGTGGTCATGGTGGGTAGTAGTAAAGCAAGTGGTGGTAATGTGGTAGTAGTGGTGGCAATAGTGGTGGTAGTGGTAGTCGTAGTGGTGGTAGTGGTAGTAGTGGTTAATAGTGTTAGTAGTAGTCGTGGTGGTAGAAGCGATGGTAGTAATGGTGGTGGCAGTAGTGGTGGCAGGGTCTGTGTGAGTGTTGTGGTGCTGGGCGGTATGGCTGACCCTCACGATATGTTGCATGTCTCCGCCTGTACCATTATGAGTGACAGGTAGGTGTAGGAAGGTGGAGGATGTGGTGACGTGTAGGATGTGGTGGCGTGTGTGTGTGTGTGTGTATTATTGGATGGCGTGTATGGTGTAAGATGTGGCGTGTATGGTGTAGTTTGTGGTGTGTAGGTATAAGGTGTAGTGGATAGGGTGTAGCATAAACAGGGTTAATGGGATTGTTTACTCCAGGTAAGTATTTTATCTGCCCGTGTGTTTAGTTCGAGTCTCTCTCTGTATGCATGTATGTATGTATGTATGTATATATGTATGTATGTATATGTATGTAGACCAATTTCAATGAAACTTCATGTACACACAGGGGAAATAGCCTGGATCAGAGTAATTGAATTCTGAATGCGATTAGATCAAGGCCAATATCACAACAGGAGGTCAAGTGAGGTCAAGGTCACAACAGGAGGTCAAGTGAGGTCAAGGTCACAACAGGAGGTCAAATGAGGTCAAGTTCACAGCAGAAAGTCAGATGAGGTGAAGGACACAGCAAGATGTCAGATGAAGTCAAGGTCACAACAAGAGGTCAAGGTTACAACACGAGGTCAAATAAGGGTCATTGTGAAGTTCTAAACCGTAGTGTTTTGTCGCGGTTATGTTCGTGACTTTGAGTTCAGGAATGTGAGTTTGTATTGGCTGGGAGGCAATTGAGGTCGATCAGGGTGTTGACAGCATATGTGTGTGTGTGTGTGTGTGTGTGTGTGTGTGTGTGTGTGTGTGTGTGTGTGTGTGTGTGTGTGTGTGTGTTTTAATGATGTGGTGTTTATGTATAGATTCATGTATCAGAAGAATGTATATGTCAATAAATGGAGAAGAAGGAGAGTGTAGGAGGGAGGAGAGAGGGATATGATTGCAAGGAAGGGGAGAGGAAGGGAGGAAAGAAGCGAGTGGAGGGTAGAAGACAGAAGGAGGGAAGGAGAGGTGAGGAGGAGGAAGGAAGGAAGGGAGGGAGGGAGGGAGGAGGGGGGAAGTGAGAGCAGAGGAGAAAGACAAAGAAAGGAGAAAGGAAGAGAGAGTGGAGGGAAGAAAACAGAGAAGGAAGGAAGGAGAGTGGGAGAGTTGACTAAGAAAGAAGGAAGAAAGGAAGTGAGAGTAGAGGGAAGAAAACAAGAGGAAAATAGAAGTGAGATTAGAAGGAAGGAAGGAAACAGAAAGAAAGCAAGGAGAAGTAAGAGTAAAAGAAAGGAATTAAGGAGGTTGGGAATTGGAGAGGAAGGTGTGCGAGAGAAAGTGATTAGAGGAGTGACTTTAATCTTGTGAGAGGGAGTGAGAGGGAAATGGTAATTGAGTTAATATGAGAGCAAGTGAGTGGGAGAAGGAGGAAGACCAGGATAAGTGGATAAGTGAGTGAAAAGATACCGGGAGAAAATACGGGAGAAAAAAGATTGTTAAAATTGTTTGTTCTCTCCTCCTCCTCCTCTTTCCTCCTCTTCCTCCTTCCTCCTCTCCCCTCTCTCTCTTCAGATTCCGTCGGTAACGTAGGACATGTTCCTCAAGACTTTCACTCCTTCACACCTCCCTAAAAAGAAAAATAGAATCCTAAAATTTCAACGTTACCAGAAATCTCTTCACATACTAAGCTACTTTGTCTTCAAGAGAGAGAGAAAGATACTGGAAGGGCTGGGTAAGTAAATACCTCAATAAGATATGTCCCGTGTTTACCAACTTTAGCCCAGACTTTGGACGTTAAATTAAACCTTTTTTCAGCGACGGCAAATATACGGTAATGGCAAAAAAAAAATAAAAAAAGAAACACGTCGACATAACTTACCATATTACGTCACTTGTGTCTGTTTGTTTGTTCCTCGTTAAGTAGCTCCGTAAAGTAGGAGAATTAATTATTATGTGTGTGTTAAAAAAGAAAGGCCGTACGAGGATTTAGATCAGGGTTGGTGTTTAGAGTAATTAAGTGTCACTGATGCTTGTTAAGGTCGTAGTAGGGGGGGGATGTCTGTCTGTCTCTTTCCTTATTCTCACAGAGTATCACCGGGGAAAAATATATTTAAAAGTTTATATCGAGGGGCCTTAAGTGCCTAAGCGAGCTGAGTTAAATGGCAAAAATGTCAGTGGGTGGCAGGGATTAGGCTCAACCCGCCTTGCTGCTTCCTTAGGGTGCATTAGACCGACATTCACACCCTAGTGGAGAGTCGCCACTAACCCTCCCACCTTACTGCCGACGGCGGTGAAGGTGGTGGTGGTGGTGGTGGTCGGGTAGTTGTGAGTGACTGAAGTTGGTAATGTAAGTGGTATATGTGATGAAGTAGTGGTGGTAGTAGTAGTAGTATCTGTAGTTGTTGTAGTGATAGTAATAACAGTAGTAGTAGTAGTAGTTGTTGTATTTGTAGTAGTTGTAGTAGTAGTAGTTGTTGTAGTAGTACTGGTTGTAGTATTAATAATAAGTAAACGTATTTTGTGGAAGTTCTTGCCTTTAGAAAAAATATTTGTGACGGCAGTAGAGAAAGTCACTCAGCTCGCGAGAGACGACAATGGGATCGCTATCACTGGCACCAGACAGACCAAGAGCCACGTTGGGTTGCCATGGCGATGCAAGTGACAGCAGCCGCGTATCATTTAGCTCAGGGATTAACACCTCTATTCTACAGCATCCTGTCGGACAATGGAGACACTAGCCGCCTACAATAGTCCTTTCATCACTAGCATTAAGTAGAGAGGATCTGTATCAAGTTATCCCGACGTTCCATGCATCTCTAGCTAGTCCCTACACGGGTCGACATGGCCGCTTGTGTTAAGGATATGGTGAAACTGTGTGGCTGTGATGAGGTATTGTTACGGGACAGGGAAGGGGGGCTGCCAGTGACGGGTTGTGAGAGGAGGGGGTGAGGAAGGGTAGGGGGTTATGAAGAAGGAGATGGGGTAAGGAGGGTGAGAGGAGGGACAAAGAGGCCCGGCTAGTCGCCCCGGCGTCTGGCTTTCTGCAGTGCGTCTCACTCCTAAACAATATAGAACATGTCGCTAATTTTTCCTGACTGCTTCTGCCCAATTATCCCAGACTTTATGGCCGCCGACATTAAATAAAATGGTAAGAAATTATCTACAGAGTCTTAAGTGACGTCAAGACGTTATTGTTGAAAGCGGATACGGGGATTGCGTGAGGGGGTGGGAGGTGGGAACTGGGGTGTGCGTGGCGCCAAGCTTGCATGTCTGCAGTGAAGTGTGGCTCAATAAACAAACCCAATTTCTTTTTATAAACAACGCTCCACTGGACTGCTTTTGACACGATGATAGATTTTTCCTTTTTAGTTCTTAGTGTTGTTATACCGCTCTCCTTTTTATAGTGCATTCCTTCAAGAAGTTGATTGGAAACCGATGAGACATGCTTGGAGGAGACAGACACAGCGGTAATCCCTGTTGGTTAGCACGAGAGGGATGTAGGGCGTTGGCTTTCCGTCTCTCATTGGTCTCTTGTGGTGAAGGTGTTAGTCACGTATGGTGGGGCCTGCCACTGTCACTCACGCCGAGGCGCCCACGCATGTATCCGCAGTGCCGCCCCTGACTCGTCTGCTGGAATTTAGAGGGAACGTGCTGGAACTCATTTGAAACACTGCGAACGCCACTTGTTGAATTACTGCTGGAACGTTACTGTAACACTGCTGGAACGCTGGAATGTTACTGGGGCACTGTTGGAACGTCGCTTGTTTAACCACTGATGTAACTGTAAGGAACGTGCTGGAACGCTGGTGGAACCCTACTAGAATGCTGCTAATCCACACCTGGAACTTTAAGAAAACGCACTGGAACTTTACTGGAACACTGTAGAAACTCTTAAGGGAAGTGATCAATGCTGGAACGCACCTTAACCACGACCTCTGGAACGCTGCTTGAGCATTACTGGAACGCTACTAAAATACCTTCAGAAAATCCATGGAACGCCGGCTGGGGCGCTACTAAAGACGCGCTGGAACAAGGTATTAAAAATAAGTCTGTCGAGCAAGAAAATGCAAATGAATTAATAAAAAAAAAGAAGTTTAAAGCACTATTCACTATCCCCCCCTCCCCCTACCCCTCCCCTACCTCTCCCCCTTCCCTTTCCTCCCCTCCCCTTCCTTCCCCCCCCCTTTTTTTTAGCACTTGAGGTTTACATTTTATTCCTGAATTATAGATCAGGTCAATTATATCATGAGCATTATTTTTTTGCCCTTAGATTTAGGTCTCGGTGCAGTAGCTTTTAATTCCCCGGCTAATTTGCAGTTGGACGAGAACGGACGACGCATGCAAGTTTTGGAGAGAGACTTTTAATTACTGTTATTATGCAAAATGTGTCCCGTCTCAGGGCATCCCCAGGTAGATAACTTACCTGTACCAACTGACTCAGCAACACAACTAACATTTTTTTTTTATATACGATAACTTGATGACGCCTTGCACGGTCCCCTTGGTGGTGGTGGTGGTGGTTGTTGTTGTTGTGGTGGAAGTGATGGTGGTGATGGAGGTGGTGGACTTGGTTGTGATGGAGGTGGTAATGGTTGTGGTGAAGGTGGTAGTGATGGTCATTGTTACTTGTACTGGTAATAGTGGTATTACATATCCTAATGGGCATAGTTACAGAGGATTTTAACTTATTAAACTATTCAATTGATGTTAGTTTTGGGTCTTGTACCATTCACTAAACATCTCTCCACCCTGGCGCCATTCCTGACTTACAGTGAAGACATCTTAACACCCACACGAAGGGGAAACAAAATAAAACCCTTAGATCTCTTCCACACGACTTCCTCCCGGGTCTCAAGTACGAATCGTCAGCAAGTTTGTCCCGTTATGGGTTGGGATCATGGCTCCTGCTGGACACTTGTTATGGTCTTATGGTGGTCAATACAGGCCTCAACAGCGACTAACTAAGGCTCTAACTGAGGCTCTGGCGACTCCTTCATCCTCTCTCTAGTTCTGATCATTAGTGTCTCAGGGAGGGTTAGTGATTCAGATCCTGTTTTAGTTGGTTTTTGTAGGTGATTTTTTTTCCCAGGGGGCCAAGAAACGGGTTTTTATTAGTGGTTTTGGGAGACTTTTTTTCCTAGTGTGTACGAGTATGTAATGATTTGTTTTCAGCGTTACTTGAATCTATTTTTTTTTTTTTGGGTGGTGTTCATTATTCACAGTGATATTTCTACTCGTTCTTTCCACTTCTCATGTACCTCATAAGTTACAGTATTGTATTTTAGTGGCTCTTGAAGTCCATATTTTAGTAAGACACTTGAACCTGATAATTACATTGGTATTACTCAGTTTGTTTTTTTTTTTTTTTTTTTTTTTTTTTTTTTTTTTTTTTTCCTGTGGGCCGGCTGCCCATAAGTCTATCTTCCTACCATGTTGGAGAAGAGTCTCTCTCATTTTACGCCGGAATTATTTACTGGATTTACGGATATAGATACGGACATGGTAATTGCATTTGCATGTCGTTCATCCTCCCTCCTTCCCTTTCCTTCCCTCCCTCCCCCTTTCCTTCCCTCCCTTCCCGAGCCAGAGTCCTTCCAGCCAGTACTCCAGTTTCCACTTGAGTAGTTCTTCCGGTGTTGGGCTTGTTGCTGGACAATACTCCCTGATGGCCATTACAAGCAGCTGTTGATGAGTTCCCTAGTTATTGACGTCATTTAAGTATGGTAGTTGAGATAGAGATTGATAGACATTAATAGTACGCGGAATTATATAGCAGGATATATCGTTAAAGTATAGCCATTGAAAGTGTATAATACATGAATACGATATTGAACTGTTATAAATTTATGTACATGAGGGAGAGGGTTAAATATAGCGAGTGTGCAGGTTAATAACGCGAGTGTACTTAATTTTGGAGGTATATAGACTCACAAACACGGTTATTGAACAAACATTTTAGCGACCCAAGTATAAAGAACTCTACGGGTTTTGCTCGTATTTTTTCATTTAGTCGGTGTTTCCAATTGTTTCGCTTTAGTGTAATATGGTGAATGACCGGCAGTATTTTATCCTCCGGGGCTAATTATTGCAGCATTATCCCCAAGAGCCTTGTTTGACTTTTTTTGCCAACAGACGGTTTAGTTAATGATGCTAGTGAAGCTGCAGGTGCTGTCAGCCTCACCTGTTGATGGCGCTACTGCAGGTGCTGTCAGCCTCACCTGTTGATGGCGCTACTGCAGGTGCTGTCAGCCTCACCTGTTGATGGCGCTACTGCAGGTGCTGTCAGCCTCACCTGTTGATGGCGCTACTGCAGGTGCTGTCAGCCTCACCTGTTGATGGCGCTACTGCAGGTGCTGTCAGCCTCACCTGTTGATGGCGCGCAGCGTCGGCCTCACCCGCGGATGGCGCTTACCGCAGGCTGCGCCCCACCGCGATGGGGCGCCACGCAGGTGCTGTCAGCCTCAATTCGCAGCATGGCGCCACGCCGGTGCCGCCAGCCTCACCTGTTGATGGCGTTACCGCAGGTGCTGTCAGCCTCACCGGTTGATGGCGCTACTGCCGGTGCCGTCAGCCTCACCTGTTGATGGCGCTTACCGCAGGTGCCGTCAGCCTCACCTGCTGATGTGCGCTACTGCAGGTGCTGTCAGCCTTCACCTGTTGATGGCGCTACTGCAGTGCTGTCAGCCTCACCTGCTGATGGCGCTACTGCAGGTGCTGTCAGCCTTCACCCGCTGACGCAGAAAAGGCCAGCCCTGCTGATATGACGGCGGGTGCTGTCAGCCTCTACCCGTTGATGGTTAAAGCTGTCGTTTCACCTGTTGATGGCGCTACTGCAGGTGCTGTCAGCCTCACCTGTTGATGTCGCTACTGCAGGTGCTGTCAGCCTCACCTGTTGATGGCGCTACTGCAGGTGCTGTCAGCCTCAAAGCCCCACGGGAGCCGTCTGTTCTCCAAACACCAACACACGGATATTTAACCCGCATAATCTGGTTCGTGAATTGTTGTTGGAGCCTCGTACTGATCTACATTTATATAACCCCTTTTAGGGATTTGACTTCCGGGAAAAGGATCTTTAAACGCCGGCGCTGAGCCTGAGGGTGTGTTGGGTGGGGGGGGGGCTTGGATAAGGGCGCTCAAGGCTGTGACTGACGTGCTTGTTAGGATGTGTATTGTTACGAAGGGATTGGCCAATTTGACGGCAGTTCTCGTCAGGCGGAGTGTGAAAGCGGTGATGTTTTTTTTTTCCGGGGAGGAGTGTTATTGTGGCTGACATGTGATATATATAGTAAATACATCAGTATGAAAAATAGATAAGGAAACAGACAAACGTTCACACAAGGAAAAATATGTAAATTGAGTGATATTGGACTGAATAAACAGGTGAGTACCAGAGCAGGTGAATTAATAAGTGATACAGTACACAATCTCATTTACATACAGACGTGATGCACAGTTCACTTACCATAACATCATCATTTACCTATCATTAGTAGACCAAAGTTTCCCCTGGAGAATAAAAAAACTCGGGTATCATAAATTTTCTTAGTGACTTACCTTAATTTATTCCGTAAACTGATGATAGAAGAAAACGTCTCATTTGACTCACTGAAGACACGACACAAAGATAAATTCTCAGATGGTCGTAGCATTAGGTTTGTCCTCCCAAGGTGTGGTGTCAGAATGCATCTACCTGACTCATTAACCTACGATACAATTAAAGCGACTCATACCTTCATCTGTTCAACCCCACCCCCCCATCCCCCCCCAACCTTCCTAAATTATGATATAAAAACGCATACTAACTCATTTTATCCTAAACTTTGAAAAAAATATCAATAACATATCCTTAAAAATATACTAGATCAAAAAATATACCCCAAAATATACCACCCAAAAAAAAATCAAGACACAACTTACATAAACAAATAAATATTTCTGCAGATTTTCTAAGCCACGAGAATTACCCTTTAAATTCACTAAATACCTTCTCTAATTTAGGTCGTAACTGAGCAGAATTTTCACCCTAAGTTTGAGAATTCACAGAGACCTTAACTTATGGTAATGAAAATGATGTTTACATAATTCGTAATTAGTTTTAATTTGCATAAGTAATTAAGGAGAAGTCATAACTGGGGGGGGGGTGTTCCTGTAGGGTGCGTCGTCGTTAAGTGAGTGAGAAGAAGAGAGAGAGAGAGAGAGAGTTAGAGAAAGACAGAGAGAAAAGGGAGAGAGGTATCGTGTGTGTGTGTGTGTGTGTGTGTGTAGCAGATGGTATGTATAAAAGCAATTTACTCTCCACCTGGGCCTCGCTTTATGACCATCTTGGCACACACACACACACACACACACACACACACACACACACACACACACACACACATCCTGGAGTGCAAGGTCAACACACAGACACCAAGATCACCACATTCTGCAAGAGAGTTCAACAAGTAGTGAGATTAACAGACAGACAGACAGACAGACAGACAGACAGACAGACAGACCATCGCAAGGTCACCAATCAGTATGGTCACAGACTCCCAGTGCTGCCCTCGCGGTCAACATCAAGTAAAAATCTTTTGTGTAACTCAGTTTAATATACAGTTTATAAACAAAGAGAAAATACTGTTAAAAGGTGTACTAGGAGTGGGAAGAGGGTGGATGTAACGACGCTTGGAGAGAGAGAGAGAGAGAGAGAGAGAGAGAGAGAGAGAGAGAGAGTCCTCCTTTCTCTCTCTCTCTCTCTCTCTCAAACATCTATTTAAATGTATACAGTTTAAAATTAATTAATAAATAGCCAACATCACACACGGTACCCAAGACACAGAACAGGTAGGTGATAGGCTATAACCAGTCCACTTAACCTGGCTGGAAGACCAATAATGTTACCTGAGCTTACAAACTGCTACAACAACAAACAACAAACAACAACAAAAACAACATTAACAGCAGTAAGTTGAACCCTTCCCCTCTCATCCCCATTCCTTCTCTCCCCTCCACCTCATCCCTACCCCCTCTCCACCCCCACTCCTCCCTCCTCCCTCCCTCTCCCCCCCCCTCCCCACACAAAAACAATCCATGTATATGTTAATCCACCAATCACATCGTAAAACCCAAGTAAATGGAAAAAAAATTGACTAATGATGATAACGACAAGAGCGAATGATAGAAGAGTTTGATATATATTTTGATAAAGAATATGACAGATAATGTTAAGACATCAATCATGCTTCAATCCCAAATAAATGGAGAATTGATTTTAGGAATGACCATTTTTAAAATTCCTTTCTTCAACAATAAGAGACTTCACTTAACCTCCTCTCCTCTCCACCCAACACACACACACACACACACACACACACAATAAATACGGTGGTTTGGAGAAGTTGAGGCCATGTGTACAATCCGGATTATCAACAAGTGCCATATACGAACGACAACAAACTTAGTGGAGGATTGTCCAACGCCAGGCATAACGAGCGCGCGAACGAGGTCTCTCTCTCCCCTCTACTACCCAACTTGGCTAG
This sequence comes from Homarus americanus, assembly GCF_018991925.1. Taxonomy (NCBI): domain Eukaryota; kingdom Metazoa; phylum Arthropoda; class Malacostraca; order Decapoda; family Nephropidae; genus Homarus; species Homarus americanus. Next base: position 379,313 of record NW_024744462.1, read on the forward strand.
TTAGGATGACAAGCGGCGGCGGAGAGAGAGAGAGAGAGAGAGAGAGAGAGAGAGAGAGAGAGAGAGAGAGAGAGAGAGAGTGTTAAAACGTAATGTTACATCCGTATTTTATTCTTATTGACAACGCTTAACGACACTTACTCAGCCGTGTAATTACTAAACTGCTCACAAACTTGAGTTCTGCTGCAGTGATACAGACATTCTCAACCCATGAGGTGAACACTGCTTCTTCCTCCCCCTCCTCCTCCTCCTCTTCCTCCTCCTCCTCTTCCTCCTCTTCCTCTTCTTCCTACTTCATCCTCATCACCACAACCACGTCTTCCTCTTTAATCAAATCATGTTTTCCTCCTCCTCCTCTTTCTCCTCCTCATCCTACCCTCTTGAGATACACTTAGGCGGGGTAGGTGTAGGAGATTGGAGAGAAAGAGAGAGAGAGAGAGGGAAGGAAGGAAGGAGGTAGGGAGAGAGAGAGAGAGGACAAGTCTCATGTTGGCTAGTAATTACCAGAACCCAGGGATTCCTACATTATACCGGAGATGTGCAAACTTTCCAGGTCTGTGCATGGTGTGTCATCTAATTTGGACATCAAGGATTGGTATGTGTCTTGAGGGGGATTAGAAGGTGTTACTGCATGGAGGTAAATGAAGGGGATTAGGGATTTTTGTTGGTTGTAAGAGACAGACAGATTACATTTCATAACTCCAAAGTGTTCCATGTAAATAAATACCTCCTCGACCGCTTCAAGCCCTCTGGAACACACACACACACACACACACACACACACACACACACACACACACACACACACACACACCACTTTGCACATCAACACACAACACAGATAGATAGTTATTTTAAGCCATGGATTAAAGTAACATAGACACAATGTCCCCTCCTCTCTCTCCCTCTCCCTCTCTCCCTCTCCCTCTCTCAGACACAAGTAGTCAAATGTAGTAGGTAGTAGCATAGTTGAGGCTACACGCGTGACTCTTCCAATGTAGAGCCGAGATGCAGGTTAATCCATCGTATATTGTAGGCTCTCGAGATAGACTCAACCGGAAGAGAAATTAAGCCGCGTTCAAGTGTTCGAATATTATTGAAGTACAGTATCGGTTGGGTCAAATATTTAGCCATGTTCCCCCTCTCTCTTTCCCCTCTCCTTTTCCTCCTCCCTCTTTCCCCTCTTCCCCCTTCCCCCTCTCCTCTTCCTCCTCCTTTCTCCTCTTCTCCCCTCTCTTCCTTCCTCCTCCCTTCCTCCCCCCTTCTCCCCCTCCCCATTCCCCCTCCATAGAGAGATCTTGCTTAATATTGTTCACTTATGAAAATTAATAACAACAACGACGGTTATCATACGAAGCTTAATGAATATTCATTTTGTTATTATTACAAACAATCCTGGAGCATCGTACATTATTAAAGGACCATGAATGCTAATTATCCCGTAATTTATACACGGATATAAATGTGATTTGTATGATACATTTTTATTGGGGTTATTATCGTTGTTATTATGGAGAGGAGGTATTTTGCTTTCAATATATCTTCCCATTTAGGATGAGTAAGGCCTCTGTGTTTGTCTGTATATTAAATAAATCCTCTTTTTTATTATCATATATAAATGTTGGCTTCAGGGATAATGGTTGAGTGTGTTGATATTTTACACAATTGCAGGGGAAAAATTGCACAGTTGCAGGGGAAAAAAAGGCACAATTGTAGGGGAAAAATTGGCTTAACGTAATTGGTGGGGATTTTTTTATTTTAAGTCGACGCTGTGGGAACTTACGTAAGACATAGTTTGGACGATTGGTGGTGTTTTAGATGTAGACATAGACATATTTTAGGGGAGTTGGTATGGCTATTGAAATATCCTTAGACACATTTTAGGGATTAGTGTTATTTTAGACATACGTAGACATAATTGTCAAGGAGTGATATTATTTTAGACAGACAGAACTGACAGGGATTGATCTTCTTTTAGACATCGCCCCGAAAACCTAGACAGATAGACATGAGTGACGACTGGTGATGATATCTCAGACATCACCAGGGAAGGTTTGCAGACATAGCGGGGGGGGGGGAGGGGGTGATTGATGAGGGCGTTGATGTCACCAGACACTAATGACGATCCAACTGACGTCACGAGGTCATAGAGAATAGTTATGGCTTTTTTGTGAGACATACTTATAATACTTTACACATTTTGAGACATACTTAGACATAATGAGGTATACTTAAAGGTAGTGATATGTATTTAGACATGGTAAAGGCGCCCATACACCATATATGTGATACTTTTATACACCATATCCCCCCCTCCTCCCACCACCACTATCACCCCTCCAACATCATCACCACCCCTCCAACATCACCACCACCCCTCCACACCCACAACCTCCCGATCACCCCAAAACCACCCCATCACCACCCCATCACCACCCCATCACCACCACCACTAGCCTCTCCCACCTCCCCCACTCCCTCCACTCCCCTCCCCTCCTCCCCACTGGCCAATATTCAGGAAGGGAGTCATGCAAAAGTGTTCTGTCTAGTTGGTATTCCGTAGGACTGTCGGCCGGCCCGAGTGATTTGTTGGGCGCAAGTGTTGATGAATGTGGTGGAGAGAGAGAGAGAGAGAGAGAGAGAGAATGTGTGTGTGTGTGTGTGTGTGTGTGTGTGTGTGAGGTCAGAGAGGCACCATAACACCCTCACCGATCCCCCCCTTTCAACCATCCCTCCTAACTCACCAACGACGACAACGTAACACAATGGACGACGACAAGTCAATACGGACGATGATGGCCACGTAACCCAATATTTACAGACGAACATTGACAGCGTCGTTGTGGAGTGATAATAACAGGGACTTTCCTCTGTCAGTTTAATATCGCTGAAAGCTTTTTTTTTTTTTTCTTTGACGCTCGTCCGTTCGTCCGTATGTCTCTAGCCGATAGATCTTTTGTAATGTCCGTCTTATGTGATTCCGGAACTGACGGATTTGTTGTCGAGTCAAAGGGAAGGAGAATATAAAAGGTTCCTGACGGTGTTTTTGACGATGTTTTTTGTCATTCACCCGAAATGGAGGAATTAAGACTTAGTATGATTGCCTGTTCTTCCCCTGGGCGGTAGTGACGTAGTAGATGGTCGTGTGTATGTCAGTTGGGACACTTGTAGGAGGGCGAGATGGCCGCGAGACGAGGCCATTGGCACACTGGGTACCTTGTTACACCACATTTGTGTCAGACTCGTGCCCGCCTGTCTAGCTTCGCCTCTTCCTTCATCACACCCAGTATATGTTCCAAGCGGGTCCTTCCCCTCCCTCTTCCCCTCCCTACCCCCTCCCTCCCACTCCCGCCACCAAGCTCCCCTCTCACAATCCCTTCTACCTCACTTTTCCCCCTCATTTTCTAACACTGTATTGGCATCTTTCCTCTTTCACTCTCCTGCTTCCCTTCATCTCGTGGCTCGTGTCTCTACCTTCCTCACTGTGGCCCGAAATACATTTATATTTTTATCTCTCTCTCCACCTCCCCGTTTACCTCATGCTACTGCTTCTTTGGGTTCTTCTCTCTCTCTCTTTCCTTCCCTTCTCCCACGACCTCACCTTCCTCTCTTTTTTCCTCCCAGATTCTTCTTTTCTTTTGTTTTTCTTTCCCAGGTCCCTAACTCCCCTTTTCCTCCCTCCTGTCCTCTCTCTCTTTCCTTCTCTCCCTTCTTGATTCCTTCTTTTCCCATCTTTCCCTCCCTCGACCCTCCCATCCCTTTTCCTTTTCTCCTAGTTATCTCGTTCCTTCCTTCCTTCCTTCCTTCCTTCCTTCCATACCTCCAAACACTTCATTCCTGGACCAGATCAACTTCTGCATTGAAAAAAAGTAAACAAGAAGAATCTCAGTGGTTCTCGGATCCAACTTGTACTCGTCTTGCCGGAATAAATTCAGTGGGACTTAATTCAGATTTAAAAATAATCAATGGTGTTGGTTTGTGTTTAGTGAATCTTATATCATGGCTGACATTCTCAAGGTAAACAACAACACAATGTCAGGTGTTTAGAGTAGCCAAGCCTCACCTGTATTTACTCGGTCGATCACCTGTGTGGGTGTGTCATCAATCGCCCTCTTTGAAGACTGGAATAAGCGATAAGTTATTTACACGTTCATTCATCAGTTTCATATAACCTAGAGCACATAATAGGGGGGGAAGTTTTCATTTATTCATTAATGCTGTGACAATATTGAGTAAATTCTGAAGTATTTATATTTTCATTCATCAATGTTGCTAATACTCTTGAGTAAATATTGGAGTATTTTTACGGTCATTCATTAATTACATAGACACGTGAATACTACAGTGGAGTGTCTTAACGTTCACTCATCAGCATCACGAAAGACTGTATTAAATTATGTGTTCATTTACCTCTTCCCCTGTGTCCTTCAGCGACCTTGAAGAGAGACTTTCCTTTGCTTGAAAATTTTTAGAAGTTCGTGGTGCTGGGGCCAGACATTCATTAAATAATCATCCGCGCCCAACACTGCTTGCAACACAGTAAATATATTAGAGAGGCTGTCAGCAGAAAGGTGGGCAGTATCGTGAGCTTGCAACATGGCCAAGTAAGTTTTCTTCCATAAATTACAAAGTTTTTTTGTTGCATCGCTTTAAATATGACTTTTAACTTCCTACTAGACAAATTTTGTTTAGTATGTTATTTTTTTTTTATTGCAAGGCTGTAAAGGTGATATTTTTACTTGTAAGATATTTTTTGTTCTTGCACTAAAAGACAGTTTCCAACTCAGCGTCTAGACGAGTCGAATCCCTGGGAGCCCGCGCCAGGTAGGAGGCAAGACTCGAGTTCTCAAATGTTCGTGCTGTGAATTTCCCTCGTAACTTGAGACGTGAGAAGGTACTAAGCTGGCTGACTTAAGTTATAGCACATAAAAACGCCTGAAATGGCATCCAAATTAGACTGAGACTCTACCTTACCCAGACGCGTTCACCTGGTATCAGCAGTTAGGGGACAAAATTACCCCTGAGTCTGTATCGTAAATAAATTCGTTCACTTATCACTTGAGAGACAAAATGATCGTACTACATCTTCGTGAATCCAGATCCTTTGTGGTCACACGGACATGATAGGAGTGTTGCTAATACCCTGGTTTATGGTGAGGTCCAGCCGTGACGGTCAGAGAGTAACACGTCACTCCATCCTATTCCAAGATGACCTTAAGACGCCCGTGTTGTAGCTGCCTGAAGGTCAAGGAAAAGGTTAATACCTGCAGGCATACCAGATAGGTACTGAGTATTAAGGACGGCCTCGTGTTCTCCATCACTCCAACCAAATTCTGACGGTAGTTGAAAGGTCAGTATTGATGCCTTAAGAGGGAGGTGGGCGAGAGAACATCTCCTCTCTACGCTTCTCCATCCTACACTGATCATTGTTATTCCATCACAGTGTGTATTTCTGGGTTTAGTCTGTTTTAACTACACCCACACCTAGAACTACACCTTTAGTCTATTGTAAAAGCTATATTTTACTTTTATTAATTGCCTTTATAAATCTAAGTAGTTGTAATTATTAGTGTTGTTACTTTTTAGTATAGTTTTATGACTGAACTTTTCCCCGAACGGTGCCAATATACCTGTCAGGTCACGTCGTCAGGCATGGTGTTGCGTTACCCTGGGAGACACCGCCTGATATCCTTAGCCATTGTCTCATCCTTATTGCACTATTTCTGGAGGCACAGTGTCGCTCCTGAGGCCGCTGTACTGAAAGACAACACTGCACTATGGTCAAGTCAGTGTCCCGGGAGAGCAATATGGCTGGGGCAGTGTCCTTAACCCAGGCCGCCGTCGCTCGCCACCACTCCTTGGGTCTGTCAGCCTGAGCGAAACATGCACAAGATTGAGGTCTCGAGAATTTGTTCTGCCATTCAATAAAACTTGAGAAATAAGTTCTTTTCTCAGAGGCAGCGCCTGAGGAATTTAATATTCCTCTCCAGATCCGTAAGGAAAAGCTTATTTCTATTTTATTGCAGTTGCATTTTTCCACATTTTGCACCGCCGGTATGATATATATACGTCGAGCAGCTGGAGTAAAGTAGTGGACGGAGCTAAATATCTAGAAATTTAATACTTGCAACATTCTTCACGGGATAATAAATAGGTGAAGCCGTCACCTGTCACCTTAATAACAGCCAGTGAGTGAGTCTTATGCGTCACACCTTAAACACAAACCTGTACGTCAACACACTCGTTCCAGAACACACCACAGGATTTAATAATGTTTTATAAGGAGTACTGTAGCCTCGTTCCTTGTTGTGAATCTCTTTTTCAGCCTGGAGTGTTTGGATGTCTGGTTAGGTTAGGATGCCTGGTTCATTGTGGCGTTTAGTGGTGTTGTATTATATTGAGGAAGCTGGTTTAACTCTACAGGTGGCAGGGATTATGAAGGTGTAGAGTGGGAGGAAGTGTTACGTGTTGTAAGTAAAGGAAAGGAGTTACAATATTCGCCTCAGGTATAGGGAAGATGTCGCTATGGCAGGCTTTACTTTTCTAGTTTCTTTGGTAGAGATTGAAGCCTCATCAACACACACACACACACACACACACACACAAACACACATACACACACACACACACGCGCGCGCGCGCGCGGACCAATCATCACACATAATGGTTATCGTCTCACACTGTCTATCAACTCCGCTATCTGCCAACTTCCACACTTCTCCCCCTCCCCTCATTAACCCGTCTCCCCATTTCCATTTACCTCGACCTATCCAACTATCCAATTCCTCTTGATTGTTTACTGCTGAAGGGGACGACGAAGTACAAAGAACCCCTCGCTGCCTATGCTAAGGTCACTGCTTCGACCCACACGGCCTTCTTTTGGATCAGATGCTTGGTATTCAGTGTGCTGTATCCGCACCGCCTCTAACTGCCTGTCTGATTTATGGGATCCACTCTTCTCCTCCTCCTCCATCATCTTACTGCCCCATCCCCTCATTCACTTATTAAATTATCCTTCAATAATATCTTTATCTAATTTCTCCTATTCATTCTTCCAAGGTACTGGTTTATCCCTTCTTGTTCCCCCTGTTTCTTCTCTCACCGTTATCCAATTTCCCATTCTCTTGTCTCCTCCTGGATTAATCAGCCAATTTTCCCTCTCATCACCGTAATTCTCATTCCCTATTTTTCTCAGCTACAAAGGAGGGAAGTATAAAAGGCTTTAACCTATTTTTTCGACTTTGGGTAAATTTTTGGATTTTCCTCGTTTAATCAAAATCCCGAAGTGGATAAAAGTTAGTTTAATAGACTGAGTATCTGGAGTACGATGACTTTATCCCGTGAGTACGATGGGTTATTCCCGTGAGTACGATGACTTAACCACCTGAGTAACAGAGTCTTGTGGGATAAAGAATTGGGGGAATTAAAAGGCTATGGGGGGAAAATTTAAAGAGATGGAAAGGAATTTTGAGGGGAAAAATAAGAACTTGAAAGAAAACAAAGGGGAAAAAAACACGTTGGCTGGAGAAAGAGGAAAATAAAATGACAAATAAAACAAATCAAGCAAATATGATGAGACAAAAAAAGTTGATAAACATACATACAAAAATAGAGATAAAACAAAGAAAGAAGAAAGATAAGTAACACAGGAATAACTCTGGCCAGTTCTTAATTAAAGTGAAACAGGTAAGAGGATGTTAATTAAGAAGACGACAGGTAATCAGAATGGGGGGGGGGGCCAATATTTGTGTACAAGCATCCAGGTGGTAATTAGCTGACTCGTTTACCTGTGACACCTGGAGAGGGTATTGTGATTGTTTTGTGTGTGTGTGTGTGTGCGTGTGTGTAAGTCAGTCGGTCACTTAATGAATGAGACAGTTGTAAATTGTCAAAACGTAGTGGAATTGTTTGTTTCTTTACCCCCATGAGTGGCAATGACCCTCACGAGTACCAACAACCCTAGGTCAAGTTTTTAAAGGGAAACAATTAAAGAATCAAGGTCAAGAAGAAGCAAGAGACGAAAAAGATTTGCATCGAACCGGAATTTTTTTTTTTTTCTTTCCATTTTTATTCACCGGAGAAACAAGGTAGTGAGGCCAAGTTTGAAAGAATAGTGGAGAGGGAAGTTCGTTGGGTGTGTTCCGTATTGATTTAAGTGTGAATTGACAACTTGTGGGAAAGTATAGAGGCACAAAAGTTTCCCCTTGGGTACGAGAAGTGTGTGTGTGTGTGTGTGTGTGTGTGTGTGTGTGTCGGAAATTTACAGCCAATCATCACGTAGCCTTAAAGCCAGCAGCTGCCAATCACACGCACTTATTCAAACACAACAGGTTCTCACGCACACCCATTCGTGCCTACCCACAAGCCAATCCCCGATCGCACAAAGAACAAAAAAATATCCCTTCTCGGGCGGCTGGTCATTGAAAGCACATGCCAACCAATGACAGACGAATATTCAAACGCAGCAGCCAATGACAGACGCCTATTCAAACGCAGCAGCCAATCATAGCCTGTTATTGATACATTGTGAGGTAATTTGATTTCCCGGCAGCCAGCGAGTGACGGATTTGGCGCGGTATTATATTAGCGCTGGGCTTCCGCTGGTTGGTCCGCACTGCCGCCTGTGTCTTATGGTTAAATCAACGCCAATTTTGATGAGATTTGGCGAGATCTGGTGGATAATATTATTATTATTATTATTATTATTATTATTATTATTATTATTATTATTATTATTATTATTATTATTATTATTGTTATTATTATTATTATTATTATTATTATTATTATTATTATTATTATTATTATTATTATTATTATTATTATTATTATTATTATTATTATTATTATTATTTATCCATCTATTAATATAAACATATTTGAGCACTTTTGACTAGGAAATATTTTAGTGCCTTAAAACTTACGAAAGAGTGAGAGAGAAAGATTGAAGAGAGAGAGATCAGTTCACAGTGTGGTGTTGTAGTTACCGCCAGGTGTACTGCTGACCGGTCATACACCTGTTGTTAGTGCTGTTGATATTTGTTCACTCCCTGTAGAGAGGTCGAGAAATATTTTTGATTATTATATAATGCCAACAGGTGATTATAAAGTGGGAGGATATTGGTACAGAAGTGGGCTAAGTGAGGCTGGGTGTAGGACAGTAGCGGTTCATGTGACGACAAGAGGACAAGAGTCGCTAGATATGAAGACAGAACAAGACGAATCCACTAAGTAAGGATAAGAACCAAGGCTATAAAGTATAAGTAGCGTGGATATAAGTGGATAGGAGTATAAATGGCATGGATAGAAGTATACTAATGTGTGTACGATACTATGACCACATCGGTGTTGCCAGATCCCAGACATTGATTTATCGGAGGCTGCTCCCTGGCCCCAGTAATGTTGCCACCCACACCAAAACATTTCTCATTTTTCCTCTCATTTTTTTTAACCCAAATTTATCGTATTTTGTGGTATTAAAAATATATTCATATCGTTATTTTGATATTTATTATTATTCTATTACCTAATGATATGAATTGATGTGGAAGATTTAAAAGTTGTGAAGGTACTTGTGTGGGGGTATCTAGCAACATTACGGATGGCATGTTTTTGTTTGGCTAGTTGTACGTTCGAGGTTACTTTAAAAAAAATTAATCGAAAACCTATTTAAAAACGTAAATATAATCACTATTAGAATATTATTTAAGCAATATTTACGTTACTGATTTATTCAACCTAGTAATGTGAAATGCGCCAGTTAGTAAACATCTTAGGAGAAAAGGTGTTTGTAGGTCGTCTTGGAATTATGGACAAGAGGCATTAGTGGGGGAGGTATTTTACTCCCCAAACTTGACTGACAAAAGTTTAAGCCTTGTCATGAGAGATGGAGGCTCGGTTACACACACACACAGCACACACACACACACACACACACACACACCCACACACACACACACACACACACCACACACACACCCACACACACACACACACACTTACTTTAATACCCAGATAAACAAATAGTGAAAAAACTAAAATAATACGAGAATTGATGAAAGAAATGAGAAAAGAGAAGGAAAGAAAGCAGGAAGTGAGGAAACGAGAACAATGATGAAAGTGAAAAGAGGAAGAAGAGAATAATTACAACGAGATGTGAAGAAACGAGAGGATTGGGAAAGGGAAAGAGAATGGATGTGAAGAGAAAGAGAGAAATTAATAAGAAACAAATCTTAAAGGAGAGAGGGAGACGAGGTAGATACACGGAGAGAGAGAGAGAGAGAGAGAGAGAGAGAGAGAGAGAGAGAGAGAGATGCTATCGATTTGTGAACAGAGGTAACTGGAGCATCTAAAGTCATACTGCTGGCGTCTGTGTTTGTGTGTGTGTGTGTGTGTGTGTGTGTGTGTGTGTGTGTGTGTGTGTGAACAGTTAATGCCTGAATCTGTGTTTATAATTATGTATCTGTGTTTATTTTTTACGCGTATCCACCTAATTATCCCTCTAACTAAACACACACACACACACACACACACACACACACGGCCACTTCACTTAAAATACATCTACTTTAACCTTACGAGAAGCCAAGTTGAGTACAGTATTGGATTGCCTTACTTGCCTCGCTAAGTGGGTTCTGGTCCTCACAATGACACACATCTTAACCCTGCTGAAGATATGTTGGTCTCAGTACCCCGTCCCTTACTGTGTTTATTATTATTATTATTATTATTATTTTTATTATTATTATTATTATTATTTTTATTTTTATTTTTATTTTTATTTTTATTTTTATTTTTATTTTTATTATTGTTGTTGTTGTTGTTGTTGTTGAAAAATTATCACTTAAATTGAAAAAAAAAAATAATTGCTGCTCACGTTAACCAAAATATTAAACCAACAACTCACTCACTTTCCTTATAAAGCAGTAAACTTTTATTTCGTGTCTCCCTCAGTTACACAGAAAAATACGGATGTCTGAGTATGCGACTATGAATAATGAATATAATGTCATGAAATATGTATAAATGCATTAAATAAATGTCTGAATAATTAAAAAAAAAGTGTTAAACAGCAGAGGTCCTGAATATAAATTGTCATTTAGATGCCAGATGTTAGTGGTCGCTATGGCAGTTTTTCCCGCGCTTTTTCCCCGTGAGGCCGTGCGGGCTGACAGAGTTTGGCGACGTGATAAATATTTTTTCTCTCTGTATCTGTACCGCACATATGTATATTTTCGTTGCCAGGAAATTGTTAAATTAATTGTTGAGTTGTGTTTTTAGTTACTAAGTTTGTCGGGGTATTATTTTTTTTAGTTTTATATAATGATAATATATTGAAGAATAAATTCAATGTATATGGATATCGCTTAATAGAAAGAAACGATACTATTTTTTTCAGCTGTTGATCAATAAGATATAAAAATAATATATTTTACCATTGTGCGTTAGAGTAAAGGTCGCCTCTTGACAGTGGTTCTACGACTTGACATTTAGTTTTCTCCCGAAACGCCAACTATTTAGAAGTCACGTCATTCATCAAGTCTAACATGTTACCTCTCTCTCTCTCTCTCTCTCTCTCTTTCTCTCTCTCCTTTTTAGGAAGCGATTTTTTTCATCATATAAGTGCACCTGGATCATCAAAGAAAACGAGAATTTATGGCTAACAGCAGATTTCATATTAACTGTTTTTTTAATGACTATTTAGTGAAATGATTAATAGAAAACTGTAAAAGATAGTCTACTTTACGGTAAAAAAAAATATATATATAAACATATACTGTATTGAAATTCAAACAAGTTGTGAAGCGATCAGGAAGTGCTATCCGCTTGAGGTCTGACGTCATCATCGAGCGCCGCTGACGTCATAGACTGGCGCCTACGTCACAGACATGTTATGACGTCATTGGAGTTTTCCAGCCGACTGCAGGTACAAAGTGTTTTTATTATGCCACGAAGCTAACAGTGAGTGAATTAATGTTGATTATGACACAGGTGAAGTATGTAAATGTTGGGGTATGTCTGAATGTTTGTATTTTTTTTTATATTTATACATATAGTAGAGTCTAAAATATATATATGTAGAGGAAGTAAACTAATACATATAATATTAAAAAAAAAATCTAAAATATCAGTTGGCTGTGACTGGACATCTCATTACAAATAAAGGAAAACATATCATAAGTTTGGAAAGAAGTCATATTGCCTCCCTCCCTCCCTCTCTCTACCCGCCTCGCCTCCCCCCAGCCCTCCCCCCAACACCCCACCATTACCCCTCCCCCATCACTCCAGCGCTGCTCACTAATTGGCAGGGACATTTTTCTCAGATTACTTGCATTCAGATCGTATTCTCTAAGATGACGGCTTGTACATGAGATTAAAAAGCTGCCGACTCTTAGTGAATCACGTACAGTAGTGTTATTGTTATTGTTATTATTGTTATTATTATTATTATTATTATTATTATTATTATTATTATTATTATAAATATTCATAAAACTAAGTATTTCTCATTTTCTTTCCCAGGTGAGAATGGTGGAGGGTAGGCCATAGTATTTACAACCCCGGGCCCTGTGAGTGAGTATGAGAGTGAGTTGACTATAGGAGGCTTGTCTTCGGCCATAACAAACTGAAATATAGATGTTTATGATTGTTTAGTTGTGTGTATATTGATTTTGTTTATTCTCTTTGTGTTTTGTTTTGTTTTCTCTTCTCTTATTTCTCTTCCTCTCCTCTATTCTGTATCGTAATTTATTTCTCTTCCTCCTGCTCCACCTCCTTCCTTTTTTCTATATCCTGCTTTTTTTCTTTCATTTTTTTCTATTTCTCCTTCCTCTTCCTCTCGTTTCTCCTCTTCCTATCCTTTCTCTTCCTCTTTCCATCCGTTGTCTTCCTGTCTCCCCATTCTCCTTCTCTTCTTTCTCCTCTTCGTTCCCTGCATCCTTGCATTCCCTTATCAACATCCTCCTCCTCACCCCCCCCTCCCCCCTTCCTCTCTCCTCCCCCTCTCCTTCCCTCCTCCGCCATCCATAAACAAATCCCCCTCATCCCTCCCTCTGTTCCCCCTCATCCCTCCCTCTGTTCCCCCTCATCCCTCCCTCTGTTCCCCCTCATCCCTCCCTCCTGTTCCCCCTCATCCCCTCCCTCTGTTCCCCTCATCCTCCCTCTGTTCCCTCATCCCTCCCTCTGTTCCCCTCATCCTTCCCTGTTCCCCCTCATCCTCCCTGTTCCCCCTCATCCCTCCCCTGTTCCCCTCATCCCTTCCCCTCTGTTCCCCCTCATCCTCCCCTGTTCCCCCCTTCCCCCTCTGTTCCCCTCTCACCTCCCTTCCCCTCATCCCTCCCCTGTTCCCCCTCATCCCTCCCCCTCTGTTCCCCTCATCCTTCCCTCCCTCATCCCTCCTCTGTTCCCCCCTCATCCCTCCTCTGTTCCCCCTCATCCCCCTCTTCCCCCTCATCCCTCCCTCTGTTCCCCCCTCATCCCTCCTCTGTTCCCCCTCATCCCTCCTCTGTTCCCCTCATCCCTCCCTCTGTTCCCCCTCTCCCTCCCTTCCCTCCCCCCCCCTCCCTCCTGTCATCCCTTCCCCCCTTCCCCTCATCCCTCATCTGTTCCCCTCATCCCTCCTCTGTTCCCCCTCATCCCTCCCTCTGTTCCCCTCATCCTTCCCTCTGTTCCCCCTCATCTCCCCTGTCCCCTCTCCTCTGTCTCCCCCTCATCCCTCCCCTGTTCCCCTCCCTCTCTATTTCCCCCTCATCCCTCCCCTGTTCCCCTCTCATCCCTCCCTCTGTTCCCCTCATCCCCCCCCTTCCCCTCCCCTGTTCCCCCTGTTCCCCTCATCCCTCCCCCTCCTTCCCCCCTCATCCCTCTCCTCTGTTCCCCTCATCCTCCCTCTGTTCCCCCCTCCCCCCTGTCCCTCATCCCTCCCCCTGTTCCCCCTCATCCTCCCTTCCCTCTGTTCCCCCTCATCCCTCCCCTGTTCCCCTCATCCCTCCCTCTGTTCCCCTCATCCCTCCCCTCCCTGTTCCCCCATCCTATCCCTCTCCCTCCCTTGTCCCCCTCATCCCTCCCCCTGTTCCCCTCATCCTTTCCCTCTGTTCCCCCTCATCCCTCCCCTGTCTCATCCCTCCCCCTGTTAATTACCTTCTATGATATAGTCTCTAGTTAATTACCTATGATCCTGTGACGTCTAGTTAATTACCTATGATCCTGTGACGTCACCCTCTACGTCACACACCTACGTCACACACCTCCGCGAACTGGCTTGTCTAACAGGGGATATATTTAGTGGTGGGTGTGGCTCTCCGCTCATTGGAATATTCTCTTGGAAGTCTGTCTGTCTGTCTGTCCTCTAAGCGTACAATATTGCCTTTACGCCAGTTACCTTCCCGGACGTGGGTCAGTTGTTACTGCTGCCTCCTCTTGTTTAGAATTAATTTAATGCCATGCGTCATCATCGTCAGAGAGACACACACACACATGTAAATATTTAAATATACTCCTACATATATACACACATATACACGCTAATATTCACACTGTCACACATACTGCCACACACACACACACACACACACACACACATAACTTATTTTCTCGTGTTAGATAATAATTATGGTAATGATAAGAAGCTGGGAGAAGAGATTCGAAAGAGTGGAGAGACAACGAAGAGAAGAGAAGGGCTGTCGGGTTCACTGCCCTCCCTCCCTCCAGTCGCAGGTGTGTAGAATATAGAATGCGGGGTAGAGTTATAGGGGGGGGGGTGGAGAATAGGTTAGTAGCCTCAAAAAATGGGATGTGTCCTGCGTGATGGGGAGAGAGGGGGAAGATAGAATAACTCGATGGGCCCAGGTAGGGATGGGGGAGGTGAGGGAGTAACCAGGAAAGGGATTAACCAAGGAGGTAAATTTGTTCGGTCTTTTTATGTATTTCTTTGGTTTTGTTTTTTAGTAATGACAGTTTGATTATTATCTTCGCTATTTCTTACTACGTGTAATTAACTTTTCATTGCGGTTCATTATTCACTCGTCCACTTGTAATTATTAGTTTTATTTTGATTATATTGTCCATAATTTGTTGACTTTTATAAATTTTAATGATTTTAAATATATTTGTTTTTTCTCATTTATTTTTTGTTTTCTGTTGGTGTGGGGCAATATCGCGGCGGCCATCTTGGTCACGTCACGACTGTAAACAAAGCGTCCAATGGTTGTCGCGGCCACAACACGTGTGGTACATGACCAACGGGGGCAGGTGGGGCGGGGAGGAGGAGGGGGCTCTAGGAGGGCGAGGGAGGAGAGTCTTTGGAGGCTTAATGGAGAGAGAAGAGGCTGCTAGAGAGCTTTAGAGAGTTAAAAAAGACTTCTAGGGGTCCTCGGGGATATATGGAGTAGGGGAAGGGTTTATGTTGGGTTAGGTTAGGTTACTGGAGACAGGATAAAGTCTTACACACACACAGTCAGGGTTCTAGCGCCATTGTCCTCTGTTTTGAGGCCTCAGTGATTGGCCGTTACCATGCTAAGAACCCCCTGAATGGTCAGTTCTTATTAGCGGCCATAGGATTGGTGCCCATCGTGTTAGCAGCTTCGTGATTGGCCCATATCATGTCAGCAGGGCTTCGATTGGCTGTCCAGTAGATGACCCTGTAATAGGCTCTTCAGCGTAGCGACAATTTGATTGGCTTTTTCTCATGTTGGACGAGCTCGACCCAGTGATTGGATGTGACCTATTTAATGATGACCTGGCTGGCGCTCCTGGTGTGTGAGGATGTTGGTGTTAAAGGCTTCAACTCATGGCGATGATGTGAATGGATTATTGACACCTCAAGATTGTAACGATGTAATTGGCTGCTCAGGATAACGGTGCTGTATTGTGCTTGTTAACATCTTTCTTTTGTCGATAAGAGGTCAGCTTTTTTTGCAGAGGATATATATATATATATATATATATATATATATATATATATATATATATATATATATATATATATATATATATATATATATATATATATATATATATATATATAAAGACCTTTTAGATGAAAAGCTAGAGCAATTAAAAAGCCTTTTAGATCGAACAAAATCTTTTAATTGAAGAGCCTGTAAATAAAACCGGAAATATGAAATTGAATCATGTCAATTAAAATAAGCAAAAATTGGTCTGACTGTCAGGTGAAGGTAAATATATAAATATATATATATATTTATAAAACATATATAGTCAGGAAAGAGTTATGTATAGAAATGCAGAGCCGAGTCCTCTACTGGACCAGGATATGAAGTTGACTTTTACGAGTTGACAATAGACTTTAGGGATGACTGTAATAGGAACAGACTATGAGTGAAGGAAACTGGTTACTGCCTTGATGAGCTGAGTGTATGTCGGGGAGTGAGTGTGTCTGTTGAAGAAAACACGTCACTCAATAGGAATTCAGCCATCACTTGAAGATAATATGTTTAAGCCTAAGAAAGTACGTCTCTAAACTATCAACAGACATATCTACTTTGCCTGTTGTTACGTCATCACTGAAGGAAAAATTTACGTATGGGTTGAAGGAAAAATAAATCCAGGCTGAATGAAGCATTTCTCACAGCCGGCGAAAATGGGTCTCGGCTGTGAGGTAGAAAAATAAGCGATAACACGGCGGGTGGACGGCCAAGGAGACAAGATATGACAGATAGGTAAAGTGGAGGATTTAGGCTGACGGTGATCTGAGGGATTGGGATTTACAGGCCGGCGGACACACAGCGAGAGGGATTCACCGTAAATCCCCCTCCTCCCCCTCTCTACAGTTTGTATATTTTCTGGGGTATTTTTTGCCATAGATATACGTCACAAAATATTTCAGTAGTATATTTTGTAGTCTTTACGCTGGATGAAGTCTATTTTATCGTGTTTTTGTAGTACATACGTCACAGTTGGTATATTTACATAGTACTTTGTTAGTAGATATGCCACAGATGGTTAGTTTTTCCCGGCGGTCTTGCATTAGATATCCCACAGATGGTATATTTTGATGTTACTTTGTCAGTAGATATCACCATAGATACAGAACAGTTTAGTATTTTACCGCCACTTTTGTAATGGGTTTTCTATGGGTTAATGTACTCTTGAGAATATATCATTGGAGAACTTCGGAATAAATTACCCTTAATATTTACTGTCCCACGTAGAGAGGAACTGAATGTAATCAGAAATTATCGCCGGAAATTACGAAGTAGAAATAGGAATAATGTCTCGATGGAAATTGATGTATGTTTGTGACAGAGGTTGGTGTTGATTGTGTCTAAGATTGAAATACAGTTTGTTTAATTTGTTTTTCCATAATCATCAATAAACAAACCACTCCCTGCCCCCTCCTTACCCCTCAGATATTTAGTTGATTACTTTGTCTATACCAGCCATTCAATAGACAAGCCTCCTCCCCCCTACCCTCTTACCCCCTACCCTTTTACCCCCTTCCCTACCCTCTTACCCCTACCCCTTACCCCCACCCCTACCCTCTTACCCCTACCCCTTAACCCCTACCCCTTTAACCCCCTTAACCCCCTACCCCCTTTAACCCCCTACCCCTTAACCCCCCCCTCCCTCAGAAACTTACACCAGACGACTTCCAGGAAACACTTTCAATTCTGTGATTACTTGCCCTTCTTGCCCTTAACCAGTGTGCCAGGAAGCACTCAAGTCTCGTGATCAAGGGGGAGAGATCTGTGAATTCCCTCACCAGATTCACTGATGCCCCGCAGATAGTGTTAGCTGAAGGAGTTGAAGGCGTGTTGCTCAGGTCGAGAAGCCCGTGGAGTAACATTATATTTTCGCTCTTGATGGTAGAAAGTGAAAAATTTATTTACGTTGAAAGGTCGAAGAGTTGGGATTGCGTTGGTGTTTATCTTTGTAAATATTGAACCGCAGATAGTGGCTGTGAGGAAGGAAGAGTAAAGAAGGAGGAAAAGAAATGAATGAGGATTAAAAGAGGAGGTGGATGTGGTAAAGGATGTGGGATCATGATGATGGGTGTAAGGAAGGAAGAGAGAAGGGAGCAGAGAGTCAGAAAGTGAGAAATAGGTAGAACGAGAAAAGGTGGGGGGAGGAGAGTAAAGGAGATTAAGAGGGGAGAATGGAAGGAGAGTAAGAGGGAGGGATGGAAGAAGGGAAGGAGAATGGGACTGAAGGAGGGAAGGGAGGAACAGAACGCTCTCAGGCGTGATGAACCGAGAAGCCAATTTCCCGTCACTCACCTGATGGATCGATCCAGGTGAGAGCATGTTTGGGGAGGGGGTGGTGGAGGGAAAGGGGGAGGTGGAGGAAGGGGAGGGGTGGAGGGGGAGGGTGGAGGGAACAAGGGGGGGTTGGGGAACGATGGAGGGGTTGAGGGAGGGAAGGAGGAGGGAACGATGGGGGGTGGAGGGAACTATAGAGGGGTGGAGGGAACGAAGAACGGGTTGAGGGAGGGAGGGAGTGTTATAAGGTTTGAAGGAGGGGTGGAGGGTGGTAGGGAGAGTATGAGAGATATTTGGAGGTAGTGGGAGAGGAGTGGAGGGAATGAGGGAGGGGTGGATGATTTGTGGGAGGGGTGAGGGGCGTGAGAGAGAGGGGTAGAAGGTGTGAGGGAGGGGTGGAGGGTGTGAGGGAGAGGTGGAGGGTGTGATGGAGGGGTGGAGGGTTTGAGGGATGGAGGATGTGAGGGAGAGGTGGAGGGTGTGATGGAGGTGGAGGTGATGAGTGAAGGGAGGTGAGGGAGGGCAGACACCTCACGTGTGTGTGTGAGGTTCAGTACCCAGTAATAGATCAATACACTCTGCTCCACCTGTGTGTGTGTGTGTGTGTGTGTGTGTGTGTGTGTGTGTGTGTGTGTGTTCCCCATTCATGAACTCTCACCTTGTTCCTCTACAACACCTGCTGATATTGAACGGCCTCCCACCTCCCAGTTTCTCCCTCCCTCCTTCTCTCTCTCTCCCCTTCCTCTCCCCTCCCCACCTTCCCCTCCCCACCTTCTCTCCCCTCCCACCTTCTCTCTACCTCTTCCCCTCTCCCCTCCCCTTCTCCCCTCTCCCCACCTTCCCTCTCCCCTCTCCACCTTCCATCTCCCTCCCCTCCTTCCATCTCCCTCCCCTTCCCTCTCCCTCCCCTCCTTCCCTCTTCCCTCCCACCCTCCCCACCTTATCTCTCCCCTCCCCACCTTCTCTCCCTCCCCACCTTCTCTCCCCTCCCCACCTTCTCCCCCCCTCTCTCCTTCCATCTCCCTCCCTCCTTCCCCTCCTTCCCTCTCCCCTCCCCACCTTCTTTCCCCTTCCTCCTTCCCTCTCCCTCCCCACCTTCTCTCCCTCTCCACCTTCCATCTCCCTCCCCTCCTTCCATCTCCCCCTCCCCTCCCTCCCCTCCTCCCCTCCCCTCCTTCCCTCTTCCCTCCCCACCTTATCTCTCCCCTCCCCACCTTCTCTCCCCTCCCCACCTTCTCTCCCCTCCCCCCTTCCCTCCCCCCTCCCTCTCCCCTCTCTCCTTCCATCTCCCCTCCTCCTTCCCTCTCCCCTCCCCTCCTTCCATCTCCCTCCCCACCTTCTCTCCCTTCCTCCTTCCATCTCCCTCCCCACCTTCCCTCTCCCCCACCTTCTCTCTACCCCACCTCTTCTCTTTCTCCCCTCCTTTTCTTCCCAGTGCCCCAATTGCCTTCGTTTCCACCTACTCTCCTCCCCACTTCACGCCCACTCTTCGCCACCTGTTCTCTTCCCCATCCTTCCTCCTCCTCCTCGTCTTTTCCCTCCACCCCACCTTCTTTCCTATCCACCACCTCTCCTATCCACCTCCTCTCCTATCTTCTCCTATCCACTTTCCTATCCCCTATGATCCTTGTCCTTACCCTCCCTCACCCCCCCTCACCGTTCTCCTTTCTTCCACATCCTTTTTTTTTCCTTTCCTCTCTCATCCCTCCTCTCTCCCTGACCATCCCCATCCTCTTCTTTCCTATCCCATCTTCTTTTCACCTATCCCATTCTCCTCTCTATCTTTGTCCCTCTTTACTATTCACACTCCTTTAATCTTATCGTCAGCATCCTTCTCCTCTGCTGTTCCTCTCTTCCTTTCTCATCTGCCATTCTTCTTCTTCCTGTTCTCTCTCTCTCTTTCTCTTCTTTTGTTATCTCCATTCTCGCCTCTTCTTTACCGTCCACCTCCCTCCTTCCCCCCTCCCCCCTCCCTTCCCCCTCTCCCCCCCCTCCTGCTCTTGTCATGTCCCCGCTTCTTGGTTTAATTCAATTAGTGACAAAGGACTCATGACGGAAAGGAAAGGAGGAGGGAAGGAAAGCGTGATAGCAAGAGAGGAAGGAAGGAGGGAAGAGAGAAATCTGGGGTCACTGTGAGAAGGAAGAGGAGGCGAGAGAGAGAGAGAGAGAGAGAGAGAGAGAGAGAGAGAGAGAGAGAGAGAGGCTGCTTGGGATTGGCTGCGGAAGTTTTTCACGGTTTGTCTTTGTTGTGGTAAAAAGGTCACGTTGCGATCATTGTAGCGCCGGTAAATAAGTCGCCCACAAATTTATTGCTGTGGAGAAAACGTGTCACCAGGCATGCAGTAGTTTGTGTAGCAGTATATATATTTATTACTAAGTCAACTATCGTGTTATTTAGCTTCGGATATGATAGAAAAATATGATAATGACATTCCTTAGAGATAAAAAATAATGATGGTAAATTCTGCATGGAAAATATTACGTGAAAATGTGGTTAAGTTTCTTTACTTTATATAGAAAGGATAAAGACTTAAACTATACGAGCCTAAAGTATTTTCTTGGCGAGGTGTTCGTCTTGTCAGAGGGGCTACGGAGCAGAAACATGGAGAAAATAGCAAGCAGAATCCATGAGAGTTTTCCAG
Organism: Homarus americanus; assembly: GCF_018991925.1. NCBI lineage: Eukaryota > Metazoa > Arthropoda > Malacostraca > Decapoda > Nephropidae > Homarus > Homarus americanus. The sequence goes on from NW_024744462.1 coordinate 400,170, forward strand.
CGACTGTAGCCATTATCAAGGGAAAATTTTTAACAGAGTCAGCAGTTTTTAACGAGGGTAATTTTCCTGTCGGGCACAAAGCAAAAAAAATAATATTGCACGAATCTGCTTATAAAGCCCAGGAGGAGAGAGAGATTTTTTTTAACTATCATTTACCCCCAGAATAATATTTTGTTGTCTGTCCTGGAATTAAAAAATAAAAATAATAATAAAAATAGTATTGTAAATAGTTTTAAAGTGATATTTATAATTGAACTTTTACGATAGATGTATTATGCCTTAGATAACATAAACAATAATAATAATAATAATAATAATAATAATAATAATAATAATAATAATAATAGGGGTCTTTAAATTACATTGTATAGAAAAAAGTATTATTTCTAGTATATATATATAAAGACAAAATTGAACTAATATTGTAATAGTCTGTCTTGGTTGGGTCGCCCTTTCTGCAGTAAAATTTATATAGAATGAGGTAAGGTTGGAAGTAGCTTTGTGTGATGCAGGGATAAGTGACAGCTTCTTAAACCAAGGCTTCTCCGTATGTCTTCCCGGGTATGTTAAGAGGGAAGTGTCAAGACAGTCAAGAGGAAGTGTCAAGACAGTCAGGCAGTTAAGGAGAAAGTGTCAAGATAGTCGGGCAGTTAAGGAGGAAGTATCATGTCAGTCAAGAAGGAAGTGTCAAGACAGGCAAGGAAGTCGTGCCCAGTGACAACAGTCTTAGCCTCCCAGTCACCATGGCAACCCACAACTACCTAATCCCACCGACAGATGGCACCACCTCTCGCACCAATTTTTTTTTAAATCCTATTTTCATTCCCTATTTTATAACCCAGTAAAAGTATGCGCTAGTTTGGTCTTTTTCAAATCACTTTTCACGCTTGTAATATTTTCATCTTGTCTTGAAGAAATAGTAAAAATTAATTAACTTGATAAAAAAATGGAAATATAACCATAGCAAAATATTAAACATGTATGGTAATAAGATAGTCGAGTTTCCCCAGTGATATTGTATAAGGTTAGGTTAGGTTATGTTAGGTTAGGTTCCCCTATATCCACCTAAACTTTATAATACACAACACTGCAACTTAAAATACAGTACCTAATACCTGTAATTTAGGCAGGTATAATACATATGCTAATTACAGGTATTAAAATCTCCTTAAATACGTATACATGACCGTATTGTAACCTGTACTTAAAGCCAGGTAGTGTATCCGTGAGCTATGGCTATATCCAGGTGGCGTTAACCTTCTTACCTGACCTGTAATGGCCTTCCTAACTTCCCATCAACCCGGATTTATCCCCCATATGTAAGGAACAGTAAACAACCCGGATTATTACCTCCTGTAGTTATCCTTCAGCAGTTAGACGTCAGAAAGAGGGATTTTTGAGGTACTTTTTCATCAGGCTCCGTAATCCCTTGTGAGGGATGGAATGGGATTATTATTCTCTTGTTATTAGTTTCTTTGACCTTCCTTCCCCCTCCCTTTTCCCCTCCTTCTAATTCCCCAGTTTCCTTGACCCTACTTCCCCTCCCCCTCCTCTGAATCCTTGACCATCCTTCCCCTTCCCCCTCCACCCCCTTCTCCCTCCACCCCTCCCCTTCCTCCCTCCCCGTCACCCCTCCCCCTTAGTGAGGTAGATGTCTAGTGTTCTTATGTTATGTACTTTTGGTGAATTATCCTCAATACAAAAAAAAATAATGAGGCTAAAGAAAGAAAAATTGGATGAGAAGGGAATTTATTATACGATTATTACACCTTTTCCTTGTATTTATTTTTTACCATAGTGTGTGTGTGTGCGTGTGTGCGTGCATGTGCGTGTGCGTGTGTGTGTGTGTGTGTGTGTGTGTGTGCGTGTGTGTGTTGGTCTATGGTTAGGCAAAGAAAAAAAATGACCCGTGTTAATATGAAGGTGAGGGTGGAGGAATAGGTAGGTAGATTGATAGGTAGAGTGGTAGGTAAATAGGTAGGTAGGTGGAATTTACTCGAATGTAAATAAAACTGTGAGGAAAGAGGGAGCAGTTAGGTAGAATTTGCCCCCCCCCCACCCCTTCCCTCCCTCCCCAAATCAATGGGTAAGGGAAGGGGTAGATACGTAGAATTTACCCCGAGCAAAAATTAAAGGGGTACAGGTAAGGGAGGGAGAGGGAGGGGAGGGGGGAGGAGAGGTACAGGTGAGGAGGGTGTGGGGGGGGGGGAAGGGCGTGACAGACGGTGAGCCAATACCTTTCCTGTAGTAATGTAAGTACTTAGCAGAAGTTAAGAGGTGCTACTGACTTGGGTCCTGCCTTGCCCAGGTGACATAACGCGTCGAGAATGATATGAGTAGCGTGGGTGGTGAATGTGGACTAATGTTTATCGTTCACCAGTAACATTCATCTATGTACAGTATAATAATATTTTCTGGTGAATCGTTATTAGGTTTTTATTTCGTGAATGTTTTATTTTTTATGTATTTATTTTTATTTTTTATATTTTGTAGATTTAGCTATTTTTTATTTTTTGGGGGAATTTTTAATATTATTCCAGCTCTAGTTTCTTTTTATATATATATATATTTTTTTTTTACTGTTTCAGCCTTAATATTAGTTCAGTTTGCTCTTACCTTTTTCTTTTGTTTTCTGTACAAAATTAACCCAACATTTTTTTTTTACACTAATATTTTTTCCAGATTTTTTTTCTTTATATCTATAAAAAAATAAAATTCTCATTTTTTTCTTCTATTCTTTCAGTCTTCCACATAATAATTTTTCACCTTGTCCAGGCCCCCAACTTTCACTTCCTCGCGGCCAATTACCTTTCTCATCAGTTTTCTCAGCCTTTCACCGCCTTTCGCCACACTGTAAAGACACCCACTGCTACATACACTCCCAGATGGCGCTTTAAACCTCAGTGTGATAATGTCTTTACTGTATCTGTTAACGAGAGAGAGAGAGAGAGAGAGAGAGAGAGAGAGAGAGAGAGAGAGAGAGACTATTGAAATAATTAATAGCTTTTCTTTTGACACTATTATTATTATTATTATTATTATTATTATTATTATTATTATTATTATTATTATGGGGTCAAAGGGATATAATGAACTTAGATGGTTGGAAGATATGAGGTTTGGGGTCTTGTAGGCCGGAGGGTCGTGGAGGGATGGTTGTGGAGGAGACTGGAGGGTTGTGCAGGCGTGGTTGTGGAGACGAGAAGGTCGTGTAAGGGTGGCTGTGGAAGGGTGGTTGTGGAGGCTGGAGAGCTGTGGAGTACACATCCAGGTCTAGGGCAAGTTGGAGGGAGGGGCGAGGGAATGGGGTCATGAGGGGGTTGAGGGGTGGGGGGAGGTCAGGTGGGTGAGAGGCCCCACGGTATTAAAGGTGAGGGATCGGAGGGGCGTGGCTAGGTGAGGAGGACACATAGGTGAGGAGGACACATACACACACACACACACTGGGATAGTTGTAGGATGATGAGGACAAGGTGGTGGGTAGGAGGGTGTTATGGCAGTGGGTGGGAGACGCTGGGTGTGTTTGTGTGTTAAGTTTATACCTCAAAGGGGCGTTGCTTGTACTGTGTCGGGGAACCAGTTGTGTTCAAGACTGGCTAACACACATTCTCTCTCTCTCTCTCTCTCTCTCTCTCTCTCTCTCTCTCTCTCTCTCTCTCGTGACGTGTGTGTGTTTAAATATATATGTTAATGGTGAAGTAGAGTGTCATCCAGCATTTCCCCCCTTCACTTAATTCGTCATCAGTTTAGTGAGTGATGGAAACAGCTTCGAATATTCTCCTGCTGATTGGTCACGTATTTCTTCATCTCCTCGCTGATTGGCTGTTACCGTTCCAAGTCGAGTCGCCTTCTGTTTTATATTCTTCCTCTCGTGATTGGTCTAATGTTCAACGTTCTCTTCGCCGATTGGTTGTCATACCTTTTAAATCCTGCTTTAGACCGACTGATTGTATTTCCGTCTGTATGCTAATGCAGTGATCTAATTTGTGTTTTTTTAGGTTAATCCATTTGTAAATTAGAAGTATTGCAGCAGTGAAATTGCCTTTAGATAGTACAAATATTCTCCAATGCTCGAAATGGCGTCGCTCAATAATGTGACGTCTAAAAACATGACGCGGCAACTCGGTGTGGCAGCCATCCTCGTCACATGTCAGAAGGACTCGTAAATAAATAATGTCTGTATTTGTTTTATAAATCTGATAATTATTAATTCATTTATCAATACTTATTAGTTTACAAATTAAATAAATATTAAGCCATCATTAGTGCAGAACTTGTGTCCAAACCAGAATTTCTTCATCAAGGGAAAATAATTTGATAGTCGTCCCAAAAATATATATTTTGCGTGAAAAAATTAGAGTAATTAGTCCTAGTAGTTCATTATATATGAATCTAAAAAATATTTTGATTAATTTGAAAATTTCATTATTTTTTGTAAATATTCCACATAAGGGACAAATTAACCTAATGATTCAGCTTCACATTCTGAGGAAAACTGTAACTTTTAGGTTATTTCTTGAGCTGTGTTTTATTAACTGGTGAAGGTGACGTAATGGTGTCGTGAAGCAGTTCATTTGAAAGAAGGAAATTATAATTATCAAGAAAATTTTAATTTAACCAAGATAACTGTATGTGTGTGTGTGTGTGTGTGTGTGTGTGTTGAGTTGTGTCACGTGTGAGTGTGTGTACTTGTAAATTTATTGGGGTCTGTGTGCGCGAGCTTTTGTCGGCGCGTTGGTATGTGTTCATATGTGCGTTTATTGGGTCTTGTGTGAGTGCGTGTGTGTAAGGTATGTACATCTATATGTCTGTCTGTGTGTGTGTGTGTGTGTGTTATAACCCTGTGTGCACCTAGGTCCACATACACATAATAATAACCGCTGTTGTCTGTTTGTGATGTGTTGTGCCCTTGTGTGGTGACGCTTGATTAAATTTCCGAATTGCCATCACAAATTCATTTAGGGAGTGTCGTTGTGGAAGAGCAAATATTGACGCATTTTATTAAACGTTCAACCCCCCTTCCCCACCTACTTTCCCCTTCCCCACCTACTCTCCCCCTCCATCTCCCCTCTCCACCTTCTCCATCCCAATCCCCTTCCAGCCCTAACCCTCCTTTTCCCCCTTCCCCTCCCCATCCCCCTCCCTCACCCCTCCCCCAACAATGACGTTTATGCCCATCCGCGTATGAACTAGGCTAGAGGCTCATAGAGGAGTAATGAACGCTTTGAACTAGTTACGCGTGTAATAAAGCGTTAATATCACTTTTGAACGGCTGTAAGACTGTAATGGGTTCAAAAGGAAAGGCTTTGACCTGTAGTTTCCGCGGGCAAGTTTTATTAATTCCGGGTTTCATTGATGTCTACCTGCTGGATTTATATTGTGTATAATTGGTGTGTTATAGTAGCAGTAGTAGTGTCTATATTGGCAACACAAAGCATCACTATATAGAAAAAGGTTATATTATTTATATATAGGGTGTCCATAATTGATTACCCTAATTACAGACAGTATATAGTTGTATATATACTTTGATTTGTATTTCACTAATAAAATTATTGTGTATTACAGATGAATTATAAATTATCTTGAAATCGAATTATTGACAGACAGGTTTGAATTATATGTTAATCTCGTAAAAGCGTTGGTTATTTTGTTGATATAAGAATCAATTGAAACTTATATAAATTGTGGAATTGGATATGAGAAAATAATTAGAATCAAGGTCACCACTAATATATAAATCAATATTCATATCAATTGTAAAACCTTTTTTTTTTCATCAAATTATTCCTATCAGTCATGTAATAAAAGTCACTATGGAAGGTTAAACAATATAATAACCATGAACGTACAAGAAAAGTTTTGACACAAATTTCATGAAATGGCACCAACACATTTTCAGCATAGTTAATCCATAAAAGTATGAGAGAAAACGGACGGACTCGGTCGTCGACACACTAACAAAGGCATGAGAGTGTGGGTATTATACTCTAATATTATATATCATTCTGGCTTGTGATTATCACCCTGTGCCGCTGCGAGGGTTTCAGTGTCACATGTCGGTAAATTAATTAGCTTCGCGCCATATTAATTCATCACACTACAGTAGTCCATGGAGTTAGCCGAGTTGTAGGGAATCCCCAGCGCCTCTAGTGGCTGGTGGCGGAGTTATAAGGAGTTAAACAGCGCCTTTGGTGGTTGGTCATGGAGTTATAAGACTTCACAGCTCCTCGAGTGGCTGGTGACGGAGTTATAAGGCGTTTACAGCTCCTCTGGTGGCTGGTGGCGGAGTTATAAGGAATTAAACAGCGCCTCTGGTGGCTGGTGGCGGAGTTATAGGGCGTTCACAGCTCCTCTGGTCACTGGTGGCGGAGTTATAAGGAGTTGACAACGCCTCTGGTGGCTGGTGGCGGAGTTATAAGGAGTTCACAGCGCTTCTGGTGGTTATTGATCAAATTAGGAAATTACAGAGCCTATGGTAGTTAACGGCAAAGTTAAGATTAATAGCGCCCGTGATGATTGAAAGATGAGGTAGTTTTCCTTATTTAATTTGTGGATTTGACCAGATTCTTTACTTTTAGTCTCTCTCTCTCTCTCTCTCTCTCTCTCTCTCTCTCTCTCTCTCTCTCTTTTATCTCTGTTTTCGAGTCTCCCTTTTTCACTTCCCCCATTTTAAACCTTCTCCCTTGTCAAAACAACCCCCTACTTTCTTTTTCTCTCTACACTTTCCTTTTCTAATCTCCCTCCATCCCCCTTTATCATTCATTTCCCTCCCTCATCTCTTTCTCATCTCTTTTTTTTCTTAATCTCTTTGTGTTTTTTTCATTCATGTTTTCCTTTTATTTCTCTCCTTTGGATCTCTTTCTCTTTTCATTTCTTCGTTTTAATTCCTTTCTCTTTTTCATCTCTTGTTTGTGAGGACGAGAGATGAAAGTGAGAGAAGATGGAAAGTGGATGAGAGAGAATGAAAGAGAATTGGATGATGTAAATATGAGGAACTGGAGAAGTAGATGAGAGGAATAAAGAGGAGGAGGAGAAAAAGTGGACGATAGAGAGAGAGAGAGAACTGGATGAAAGAGAAGGAGGGAGAAGAGAAAGAAGTAGTAATTGTTGAGTGGGAGGCAAGGGAGGATGATGAAGTAGATTAGAGGTGATGGGAGGAAGAGGAGGAGGAGGAGGAGGAGAGAGTGTAGGAGGAAGAGTGTGTGGGAGGAAGAAGGAGAGGGAGGAGAGAGTGTAAGAGGGGGAAGGAAGAGGAGGAGATTGTGGGGGAAGGAAAGAGAGTGTAGGAAAGGCGAGGTGTGGGGGGAAGGGGAAGGAGGAGGGTGGGATGGGGGAGGAGAATGTGTGGGGAGGGAAAAATGTGGGGTGTGGGGGAGGGGGGAAGAGAAGGTGTGAGGGTAAAGAAACATTTTGTCCTTCCTTGATTACTTTCATTCCGTGATCAAGGTGTTCATTAGCGGGTCCTCCGTGCGTCTCCACAGCTCCGGAAATAAAGACAACTTTCTTTCTTAAAATATTTTCTCATTTTCTTTCTTTCTCTCTCTCGCTCATTCCTTCCTTCGTGACGCCCAGTAGTTGTCAACGCGTCGTTTTGTTTGTATGGCGTGTTGGCTACCTCGTCTCTCTCTCTCTCTCTCTCTCTCTCTCTCTCTCTCTCTCTCTCTCTCTCTCTCTCTCTCTCTTGAGGGGTATTGTGTGGTTAACATTATTTATTTAGAAAGAAAACATAATTAGGAGGTTTATCTAGTACCTATGTCAGTGGCGTAGTTTTTTCTTGTCTTCAATCGCGTAGTTTTTAGTTAGAGTTATTTGTTTATTATTATTATTATTATTATTATTATTATTATTATTATTATTATTATTATTAACCACGACAATTCCCGATATCATAAACTACGTCATTTTCAACATTGCTAACAAGCTCCTAAGTCTCCGTTTCCCCACAAAATTCAACAATGATCATCTCATATAGACTGCAATAATCTGCCCATTTTCCATAGTCTGCAACATTACCCCCATTCCCCATAGAAGGTAGTGCTCTCCCCATATGCTGCAGCAGTTCCCCCACTTCCCCATGGACTCCGACAAACAGCTTCCGCCCTACATGTCCCATATAATAATCAATGTTTCACGTCTCTCCCATCCGCCCCTGTAGGCCTCCGCCCTCTCTCCCTCACTCAGTTGATCAATTTATATTCTATGTCCTCGTGCTGTGTGTTGCTCCGCCGTCTGGCATATTATACGTGAGGCCCATGTTATATGACGCATCGTCCCCCCTGTCATGGCCGCCACCCACCCCACAGCATCCTACACAAACCTCTTATTCAAAGTCACAAGAATTAATTTCCCTTGTCTACTCTTGTACTTATTGGGGGTGTCCTCCCTTGGGTAATAACAGCACCTCCCCTTCTGCCCTTCGTCGCCGCCTCGCTCGTGCAATAAGGACGTCTATCTGTTCCCACAGTTGTATCCGGGCGACGGGCGGTGAAGGTGACTCTACAGTAAAGCATATTTCCTCGCCCTCCTTCCTTAGTGTATGTGAAGGAAAGAAAGTGAGAATAATTCTCCCTTCAACCCTTCGTCGACGCCTCCCACAGTGTAAAACACCATCATAATCCCAAGTATCTCCTCCCGTATTCAGAGTCACCCTCCTATTTCTACCATAAATTATCTTCTCAGGTGTGTAAGAGAAGTTAACCTAATCTACCTAACCCATCGTCATCGCCTTCTATGATCTAATGAGTGACCATTCCTCTCCTACAGGGTATCCGAGAGGAAAGAAACGAAGGAAGCTGCAGGAAGCATGACCCTTGCATGAACGGCGGCCGGTGCTACACGGGAGAGCAGGGCCCCCTCTGTGACTGTTCCCTCGTCGACTACGAAGGTCCCTACTGTGAGAAAGGTCAGTGTCCCTCTCCCTGTTTATAACCCCAGGTAGTAAAAACTCAAGAGGGTGAATTATGAGAAAGGTCTGCCATGAGGGGCATTAAGGGTTCATTATGAGAAAGAATGACGCTGAAGAGTCTGTAATCTCTCGTTAGATACAATGAGGGAATGAATACAGGTGGTGGTGCTGAGGACACAGGTGAAGAAGATAGGAGTCACTGCTTACTTCCTGTGGTGAATTTGGAGGGGAAGTGAGGGAGGGGCGGATGGTGTGTTGTGAAGAGGATGAGAGTGTGACAAAAATTCCATTAATAAAGGTTAAGACTTATTATGGTGTTGAGGTGTGGCGCCATTCTAGACACCAGTGTGGGGGTGATAAGGTCAGTGCTCGCTGCCTCGTTTAAGTTATGAGGTGGAGAGTGAAAAAGTTCCATTATGAAAACAGTTATTAATGGTTTTACCGTTGAAGTAAAGGGTCATTTGGACGTAAGTAGGGGCGATTAGGTCAGTACTTGCCCCCCCTGTTTTATGTCCTGGGTTAGAGGGGCTGAAGGTCCATTACGAAAAAAGGTCATTACTTATTTTCCTGTAGAAGTCTCGGAACGCACACACACACACACACACACACACACACACACCGTTGATAATGTCAGTGGCTGTTCCTCTGTGCAGTACATTGGAGGGGAGGACAAAAACACGTATTGCAAGAAAGGTCACAAGAATTGCCGTATGATGCAACCATTGTAATGTCAGCAACAGAGGTAAAAGGCCGAGAATGTGTTGGCAATATAAAGTGATTGGTTGTATAGCGGTCATCAAAAGGTCACGTAAGGTTCATCGAGAGAGAGAGAGTAGGTAGATAGGTAGGTCAAACTGTGCTGTTAGTTCACTACCCTAAACGAGTTATAAAAAATAAATAAAATAAATAAAACATCGTTATACAGAACAGTTCAACAAATGTTTTTCTTTGAATTTAGAAAATGTGTGTATGTATTTTGCACACGATATAAATACCAAAAAAAATCATCACGAAAAGGAAATACACATATACAGTATATATATATATTTTTACAGTATATATACAAATACGTTTTCTGTACAACCGAAAAACATTAACTTAGCTAAAGAAAACGCGGGAACGTAAAACAGTATTGAAAAATTAAGCTTTTGTTGTCTGCTAGTAAATATTGTGTTAAATTTCCTAAACGAGAGAAGCTTACATATTTTCCTACACTGAGAAGGAGGAATAGGAAGGAGTAGGAGAAGTAGGAAGAGGGAGGAGAAGTAGGAAGAAGGAAGGAGGAGGAGACGAAAATAAGGACGGATAGGAGGAGGAAGAGGGGGTGGTTGCTTGGGGTGAAGCTCGTATGCACACTCTATACACAAATGATCCTTAACAGATGACTTAACCTAACCCACTGCAGTTATGGTTATTTGTGTGTTGATTTTATTTAGCGTGTAATATCCGGGTCATTAAGCTCTTTTATTTGGGTAGCCATTTTTCCACGGTCATATGCATGTGAAGTGAACCATCCAGGGAGATTTATTCACGGGGACGCTCAGGTCGATGAGTTATTTATATATATCAAGTGAATTTTTTTTTCCCTAAACTGCAATATTTTTTCCACCCCAAGAATGTATTTTGATGTTAGTTAGTTATATGTGGTAATATTTTCCCTTAGAGTTTATTTCTTGGGCTGGTCAAAATAAAAATAAAAAAGATGGTATTATTATTATTATTATTATTATTATTATTATTATTATTATTATTATTATTATTATTATTATTATGATTATGATTATGATTATTATTATTATTATTATTATTATTATTATTATTATTATTATTATTATTATTATTATTATTATTATTATTATTATTAGTTTTTTATTATATTTATAACCACTTGAGGTTCACAAAATTGAATAAATATACATATCAAGATTTTTTTGGTGGGGGGTATTTACGAACGCCAAATATTTTTTTTTTTTTTTGCGGTATGATATTTTAACCTTTGGTGTTGGGCAGCGGGCGGACGTAAGATTAACGACTTAACACTTTAACACTCGTAATAAATCTAATGGCTTCCACCTCCCCCCTTATTACCTCCTCCCTCCTTCTCCTTATGAACCCCTCCTCCCCCTCACTCTTATGACTTCTTGCTCCTTCCCCCTCTTCCTCCTTCTTATGATTTCCTTCTTTTCTTCCTCCTCCTCCTCCTTATGATTTTCTTCTTCTCTTCCTCTTCTTTCTCCTGCTCCTCTTTCAGCACCTCTTCCTCCTCCTCTTTTTGCTTCTTCTTGCTCTTATTTTTCTTCCCTCTCTTGGTTTTCCTTCTTCCTCCTCCTCCTCCTCCTCCAAGGCAGTGCTCTCCTCTGCACGTCTCCTTCGTGTGATCAGGATGGGAGGAAGAGTAAGAGTGAGGTAAACTTTAGTTGAAGTTCTTGTGAGTGAAGTAAGGATGATTGATTTGCACCGGGGTATAGTGAAGTAAGTGTGTTTATGGTGAAGTAAGAGTGTTTAGAGTGAAGTAAGAGTGTTTATGGTGAAGTAAGAGTGTTTATGGTGAAGTAAGAGTGTTTATGGTGAAGTAAGAGTGTTTAGAGTGAAGTAAGTGTGTTTATGGTGAAGTAAGAGTGTTTATAGTGAAGTAAGAGTGTTTATGGTAAAGTAAGAGTGTTTAGAGTGAAGTAAGAGAGTTTATAGTGAAGTAAGAGTGTTTATAGTGAAGTAAGAGTGTTTATGGTGAAGTAAGAGTGTTTATAGTGAAGTAAGAGTGTTCATAGTGAAGTAAGAGTGTTTATGGTAAAGTAAGAGTGTTTATAGTGAAGTAAGGATGATTTTAGTTAAGTAAGAAGGCTTATATTGAATTAAGTTCAAGATGAGAGTGTGAAAACTTTTAAGAGTTAAATAGAAAAGTCTTTGCAACTGATATAAGAACGTGTGTAAAGTAAGAACGTTTTAAGAGTAAGGTAAGAACGTTTCCAGAGCGCAGTAAGGAAGAAGTTTTAGCTCGTCTCGTGTTGAAGATGCGAACCTAAATTGACTATGTGCACTTGATTCGCAATTGAAGGAATTTCGTTGCATTTCACACACTCTCCCACCCCCCCTTCTTTCTCTCTCCTTTACTGCTGAGAAAAGTAGGTTAGGTTTTGATTTTTGGGGGAAGAGTTCAGTGCCAAAGTGAGGAGGAGGAGGAAGATGGAGGAGGAGGAGGAGGAAGAGAGAGGAGGAGGAGTGGAGGAGGAGGAGGAGGAGGAAAAGGAGGAGGAGGAGGAGGAGGAGGAGGAGAGAGAGGAGGAGGAGGAGGGAAGAGGTAGGAAGGTGTTTTCATTGTTGTTATTATGTGATGGGTTTGGTTTTGCAGTCGTTAAGGTTTTTTGTGTGTGTGTGAGTAGGTGAGGTGATGGCGTGTGTGTGTGTGTGTGTGTGCGTGTGTGTATGTGTGTGTAAATAGGGATAAAGAATAAAAAAAATGGATAAGAGATAAGGAGGAGAGTAGGGAAGAGAAAGCGATAAAGACACAGGGATAGAAGGAGATGGGGGAAGTAGGAGGAGGAAGGAGGGAGACGGAGAAGTGGAAGATGAGGAGGAAGATGCAGGGGTTGGAGAAGGAGCAGGTAGGAGACAGGGGGGAATAAGAAGAAGAAGAAGAAGAAGAAGAAGAAGAAGAAGAAGGAGGAGGAGACGGGGGGAGGAAGAAAAGGTGTTGTAATACCCAACCAGACATTCTTTTTTTTTGTGGGTCCTTCCTTAACATCGCCATTGTCATCCATCGTGTTGAATTCCTAGCTATTGTCTGTAGTTAAGGTGTAGGTCCATTGTTTAGGGGACTATGGGATGAGGGTGAATTAGTCATTGTGGTGGGTGTGGAGGAGACTGTGGTGGTGGTAGGTAGGTAGGGGTGGTGTGGAGAATGGATGGTGGTAGGTATTGTGGAAGGATAGTGGTTGTGGTTGGTTGGGTAGTAAGAAAGCCAGCTGGTGGTAGTGGCGGTGGTAGTGAGCTGAGGTGACTGTGGTAGTGGTTGTGTCGGGTAGTGAGGGAAATATGAAAAGAGGGTTATATAGGTTGAGAGAATGAGAGGATATAGACAGGAAAGGAAGAGGAAGAGAGTGAATGGGCAGGAAGATAAGTGAGGTATTAAGACGAGGAGGATGACAAGATGATAAAAAGGTAAGGAGTAATTAGGCAAAAGGTGTATGCTAAAATGTATGTATATTCAGCATTATATTATTTCATTGATTTTATCTTTATTTACTTATTACATATTTCTCTACTTATTTCCCTTATTCTACTTTATTATCGTTTATCTAATTATTATATATTTAGCAACAAGTTTAGTCTGTGTTATTTTATCGATGTATTTTTTTTTAACACGTGTGTGGTGTAGGCGAGGAGGGGGTGGGGAGGGGGGTGGGGAGGGGGGCATCTTGATTGGCTACTTGTATTCCTGTAAGCCAGAGGGAAGAGGAAGAGGAGGAGGAGGAAGGAATTGCATTTGTATTGAGAGAGAGAGAGATTCTCTATCATCATTCTTCTCTTCTCTGTTACTTCTCTCATGTTGATTCTGCTTCATCCTTCTCTTCCCCTTTCTCTTTTAATCTTCTCTCCTCATCCTCCTCTTTCTATTTTTCCCCTCTTCCCCCTCCACCTGTTTTTATTCTTCCTCCTCCCCTTCCTCTCCCACTCCTCCTCTTCCCCTCTTCCTCCCACTCCTCTTCCCCTCTCCTCCTCCTCTCCTCTCCATACCTCGCAGCGGTATATGTCAGGATATACACAGAGGGAATTGATATAAATTGATGGTTAACTTTTCTGGCTTGCTATTGGTGGATGGTAAAGGAAGAGGGAGGAGCCACAGGGAACGAAACGAGGATAGAGAAATAGGATAGGTGGGAGAGGATAGAAACACTGTGGAAAGGGTGGGGAGGGAGGGGTTAAGATAGATTGATGGATAGATGGCTAGGGAGGGGAAGAGTTAAGTTAGATTGATGGATGGAGGGGATAGAATTACGTGGGGGGAAGGGGGTGTGTGGTGGTAAAGGAAGATAGATAGATAGATAGATAGATAGATAGATTTATAATTATCAAATTCAATTCTAAACTTTGACCACTCATAGCTGACACCCTGATGACGTCACAAATCGAACTAAAAACGTCAGGTCACAAATCTTGACTTTCCACAATGCCCTTGAACTCCCACACTATGACGTCACGAGTCGAAATATCAGGTCATATAAATCTTCGAGTTTTCGGGCGACATAACAGCAGCGTCCAAGTCGTTGTTATTTTCAGAGTTAAATGTTTCTGTGGCGTGTGTGTGTGTGTGTGTGTGTATGTATGTGTGTGTGCGTAGCGTGTGTGTGTGTACTTTATCGTCCTGGAGTCTTGTCTTATATTTGGGTCTTACCTGTATTCCAAAGCCACCTAACTCTAGCCTTGGATAATTTTGTCAGTATTGATCTTGTTCGTGTGTGTGTGTGTGTGTGTGTGTGTGTGTGTGTGTGTGATCTTGAAATAGCAAGACTTCAGCGACACTTTCCGTGTACTTAACGTGTAGCCTATGACCCGATTTTAAATTTGACCCTTTTTGACCTTGACCTATGAGTTCATTAACCTCACATGCTCTTTATCTTAACGTAATTACATCTTGATCTTATATATAACTTATTTAACCTCAAAGTAATTATATATATATAAGTGTATGTTCCGTAAGTCTGAAAAAAACATACCTAAGTGTTCCGTTAACGTCACAATTAGTTCCTTAAAATTCATTCATGGTGTTTAAAGAATTCTTACGTCAGAGGCGCTGGCTGGAATGCATGTAAATTACCGCTTCCTGGGTAGCGTCCTCTCAAAACACGACGATTCCATTAAGCAAATTTGGTTTCAGGAGAGGGAGAATGTCTGGTGCTGTGGGTGTGGAGAGAGTGAGGGGTGGGTGGGTGGGTGGGTGGGTGGGGAGGTGTAGTAGTAGTAATAGTAAGTATAATGGTAGTAGGTGTGGTAGTTTTCAAGATTTGTCGTAGGTGAGTTATATGATGGTAGTAGTAGTAGTAGTAGTAGTAGTAGTAGTAGTAGTAGTAGTAGTAGTAGCGGCGTGGCTAATTCAGTGACATATCATTATATCTCCTTACATCCACGAACGCTCACGGATCTGTAAACATCTCCCCCGAACGCCGCCATAACGTAAGCGGCTGCCATCAAAACAATAACAACATTCATAGCCATCACCTGTAAGAGAACGGCTTGAACGGCTGAATACGACGCCGGATTCCTTCATTAATCCGGTAACAGTACAAGAACGGCTTTGATCTTGGTGTTACCGTTCTTTTAATTAATAACATGTCTTTGATGTTTGTGTATAACGAGTGAAACTTGTCCCGATATGTGGATTAATTGCGAGTGAATACAAGGAAATATGGCCCGAGTGGTTTTAAGAATTCCGCTTTGACGTGATAGAAAATCCACTTTGACCGGATATAATTTCCATCTTAACCAGATATAATTTTCACTTTAACTGGTTATTATTTCAAATATGACCGGATATAATTTTCACCTTAGCATATTAAAAAAAAAATTGTGTTGGCTTTAATTCATCCCGAGCTGAAAAAGAAATAATACGTTTATTATTAGTTGCCTGTAAAGTAGTAAGTAATAAACCACAATGGTGTGTAAAGTAACATTATAAGTACCCACAGCTACTTACAAATTCTACTTGAGATTCTACACAGATTCTTTGACACAGTTTCCCTTAATCTCTCTTTTACTCGTACGTGACCCGGATCTAAGTGGTGTTAATTCAGGATGGAATTTTGCGTTTTAGATCAGGTCACAATGGAATTTAATCCAGGTCAGAGGTTAAGTTTACACTGTGTCAAAGTAGAGGTCACACCAGATGCCATTGAACGTTATCAGACAAGTCAGTACGGGAATGAAAGTCTAGCTTACGTTGTGGTGTTATGAGGAGAAATGAAACATGAAAGAGATTTTTAAGGTACGTTAGGTTTGGAAGTGGGTCGCTAACCTGCCCACCACCACCATAACTCCTGCCCACCACCATGATTCCTGCCCACAACCACCATGACCCCTGCCCACCACCACCACCATGATTCCTGCCCACCACCATGATTCCTGCCCACCACCACCACCATGATTCCCTTTAGGGGTGTAATTAAGGTCTCTCCTAATCATTTGATCCAATTGATTAACTCACGCACTTTATCCCTTACCTACTCATCCACCCACCTCCAACCCACCCATTCACCCACCCTTCCAACCCGCGCCCACCCACCTACCTTCCTTCAACATACGCCCACCCACCCTCCTACTCACCCACCTTCCAACCCACTTTCCAACCCACCCACCTTCCAACCCACCCACCTTCCAACCCACCCACCTTCCAGCCCACGCCCACCCAGCCGGCAGGTCACTGGACTCTACTCCTTCAGACTATCAAGTACAAGGTGTTCCTCGTCTTCTATCCTCGGGGCTTTACTCTCCCAAGTCCCCGGGAGTCCTGGAGCGAGGCGGAGGATCCCCTGGCTAAGACTCCGACGCGGCCGCAGGAATTACAGGCCCAGGGGCGGCGCCCTTGAGGGAATACAAAACCACCCTGTCGGGCCTCTTTACTCCTGGCCATTTGTCTCGGTATTTTACGAAAAGAAGAGAAGGAGTTTTGGTGGTGGAGTGGTGGTGATGGTGTTGGTGGTTGCCATGGTGGTTGTGGTGGTGATGGTGGTTGTGGTGGTAATGGTGGTCGTGGTGATGGTGGTCGTGGTGATGGTGGAGTGAGTGGTGGTTGTGGTGGAGTGAGTGGTGGTGGTGATTGTGGTGATTTGGTGATGATGAAAATGGCGTAGTCATAACGAAGAGTAGTGGTGATCGGAGAAATGTTGGTGGAGGAGTCGTGGTGGTAGCATAGTGATGGAGGTAGTTTGGAGAAATAGTCTCAAAGAGGATAGAGTGTGTAGGTAATGTTAATAGATCATTGTTGGAGAGAGTGTTGGAGTAGTGTTTTAGGAGTATATTAACAGTTTGGGAGGCTGTCTAGTGCCTGTGGGCGGGGTGGGAGGAGGAGGAGTCTTAGGGTGACTGCCACACACAGTAAGCGCCTTAGGTTCGATGCTGTCAAAATTTTAAAAACGTGCTCCTCCAGCCTCGAGGATGTGTGTCACTGAGACTGACTTGTGAAACTAGCTTATCCAGCTCCCCTCTCTCTCCACTACCTTCCCAAGAGGGTTTCGCTGGCTGTGTTATGTGGGTACTGTTGTGGCTAGGTGGCTAGGTGTGTGTGTGTGTGTGTGTGTGTGTGAACTGACTTTGTTTATTTCCATAGTTTGGTTCTGTGTCATAGGAGTGTGTCACTGGGTGTGAATTTGGTGGATTTGTTTTACTTGGCTAATTGTTTGGTTACTGAGGTCGTGGACACACACACACACACACACACACACACACACACACACACACACACACACACTCCCTCCCTCCCTCCTTCCTCATCCCTTACCTCTCTCCCTTCTCATCCTTCTCCCTCTCCTTACACCTCTCATCTTTGCCACCTCTGCTGTTACCTGTCACGTTAATTAACCAATACAACACCTGATTTATCCCCTCCCCCCACCTCCACCTCTCCCTCCCTCCTACCCCTCACCTCCACCTCTCCCCACCATCATCACCGACAGTACCATAAGTCCAGTGCCAAATGGTTTGTGGGTAATGAGTGAATAGCCCCCCCTCCCACCCTCTTTGGCACTCCCGTTAACGACCTTGTCACTGGTTGAAACGATGGATGACGATTGTTTTCCTGTAAGAACAGAGCGGGAGGATCGTTAAGACAGGTTGGATGGTGTAGTTCGGTAATTAGAAGCTTTGTAATAAGGTCATATGTTGTGTGTATGACAAGAAGTAAAATGAAGGAAAGAGAGAGAGAGAGAGAGAGAGAGAGAGAGAGAGAGAGAGATGAGCAGCTTGTTAATGGAGATGTAAACAGAGTCCCAACAACTGAATGGGGGTTGTTTAGTCCTGGCATCGTGTTAACTTAACGACCTACTGAAGTTGTTTTAAGGGGAGCTCAACGTGACGGCTGCCTTACATTTTTAAGAGAGTTAACAAGGAGGTGGGATTTAAGACGGCGTATATCGTATAGGAAGGCATGAATTGTTTGGGTATATTATAAGCAGTGATGTGAGGGGTCGGGGGAAGGGCGAACAGGGATGAGGAAGAGGGATAGGAGCAAGTGGAAGAGGGAGTGGGAGAGTTGGAATAGGAATTAGAAAGATGTAAGAGGGATAGGAGCAAGTGGAAGAGGGAGTTGGTGGAAGAAAAGAAGATGAGAACTAAGGACTGGAAACAAGGATGATGAATGAGTAAGATATAAGATGTGAAGAGAATTAAGAAGGAAAGGGGGATGAGGAAGAGAGAGAGAGAGAGAGAGAGAGAGAAAGAGAGAGAGAGAGAGAGAGAGAGAGAGTAGCCACGCTAATGTTCATCTTCTACTGATGTGTAAACTGATCTACCCGACTCACTTATGGGACGGCCATAGCTTACGGATTTTATTTTATTTATTTATATTTTATTTTACCTTTGAAGACGTTAATGCTGAAGGGAAGGTGTTAGCTGTAAGGGGGGTGGGTAGGATATAGAAAGTCTTTGCCTTGGAGGTCTTAGGTTTAATGAGGGGCCGAAGCTTATGGGAGAGTCTTAGGTTTAGGTAAGATTAAAGTCAAGGAAGAGTCTTATAGCTTTTAGGAGGTCAAAGGTTTTGAGGAAGAGTTTAGCTGTCAGATGGATTTCGTAGCTTCGAGAGGCCATGAGTGTTATAGTACACTGTGATGTGTGTGTGTGTCAGCTCATTAGCGAGAGTTAATTAGCATGTGAGTATGATGTATGAGCCTGTTAGCAGCCGGTTATTATCAGGGATTATTAACAGTAGTTGTTAGCTGGGTTATTAGATGGAGTTGTTCTTTTTCTTCTTTGTTCTTCCTCTTCTTCTGAAATCGACAATTCTTGCCTTCAACTTCCCATTTTCTCTCCCCATATTCGCTTTTTCTCTCCTCACAACTCCATTTTCTCTCACACTCCCATTCTCTCCCCATTCCCATTTTCTCTCACACTCCCATTCTCTCCCCATTCCCATTTTATCTCCCCACATTCCCATTTTATTTCCCCACATTCCTATTTTCTCTCCCCAGACTCCGATTTTCTCTTCCCATTCCCATTTTCTCTCCCCACAGTCCCATTTTATCTCTCCCCATTCCCATTTTATCTCCCCACATTCCCATTTTCTCTCCCCATTCCCATTTTATCTCCCCACACCTCCATTTTCTCTCACTCCCATTTCCTCTCCTCGCAATGCAACTTTCTTTCTTCTCGGCTATAATTTAAGTTAATCCCCTCACACACACACACACACACACACACACACACACACACACACATCGTCTTTGTAGGTTGTAAATCGAGATGAAGTATTATCTCTCTCTCTCTCTCTCTCTCTCTCTCTCTCTCTCTGTTGTATCCATGGTGGGAAAAGATAATTGGAAGAGAGAGAGAGAGAGAGAGAGAAGGTGATAAAAGTAAGTAAAGTAACGTCAAGTCTTTCCATAACACGCCAAATATACTCATGTCTCGCCAAGTTTCTTCTTATCTCGCCAAGTATCTCTTTTTATCTCGCCAAGTTTGACCATATCTCGCTGTGTCTCGCCAGGTCTCTTGGTCACCATCGCTGGCCAAGTCAAGTAGCTTCCATCATCATAAAAACGGCGGCCATTTTACCCTCAATGATCAGGAGTGTGAGATGGAGTTTTTAAGAGGGGAGTTCACGTGAAGGGGGTGATTCATGAAGGGGGTTGAGGAGAGAGGGGTTATTGCTAGAGGAGGGAGGGTGATTTAGTCGGGGAGGGATTGATTCACAGGGGAAGGGAGGGTGGGGGTAGCGGGTGATTCACGATTATGAGAGGGGGGTTGATTCACGATGGGGGGGAGGGATGGGGTCAATATCTCTCTGGACTTCTTCTTGGTCTCCTCTTTTTTCTTTTCCTCCTCCTCCTCCTCCTTTTCGTCTTCTTATTCGCCTCCCTCCCTATGTCTCTCATTCGTTCCACCTCCTCCCTTCCTTCTTTCTCTCATCCTCTCCTCCTCCTCCTCTCCTCTTCTTCCTCCTCCTCGTAACATACTCGCCAGACACCTTAACTGCATATTACTAAGAGACTTCCGGCACCGTTCAACATACAACTCTAGATTAAGGTTCTTCTTTCAGTTTTAGAGTCTGATATATGACGCCCAGAATATCTCCCCTTTGTGTGCGTGTGCGTGTGTGCGTGCGTGTGTGCTTGTAAATGTATATGCCTTTGTTTGTGTCACTGTATTTAATTACATTTACACACACACACACACACACACATACACACACACAAAGTTATTTACAATGATTTGGATTTTTGTGATATACATTCATATAAATTGTATCTATGATGGAGAGCTTACTGAAATACACCCCCCCCTCGACCCCCCCCACCCCCCGACCCCCCCCCTAGTAATCTGACAATGAAACAGAAAACATCAGCTATTTCTATTTATTAAATTCGGAATAGTTGCATCACTATTAATCATTTTTTTGTCTAATATATATAAATCGGGTCATGGAAAAATAATACCCAGATTTTAATACACAAACGATTAAAAAAAAAATCCTGGGGTTACTTTATCGTTAAATCGGGGTATTATAAATCCTCTGGAACTTCAACGTCAGAGATTATACCGATTTATCCGATTTTAAAATGGAATGGAGAGAAATTATAGTGGTAATTAAACTAAACAAAATACAATTAATATATATATATTCTTTAAGGGTTTATTTTTTACCACAGTCGTTTATTTATTTTAATATTATTTAGTTAAGATATTTTTTTTTCTTATTTAGAATTTATTTTGTGCTTTACCAAATGAGTGTTTTTATTGTTCATTTATTTGCAGCAGTTTTAAGGTTGTGTCTGTCTGTCTGTCTGTCTGTCTGTCTGTCTGTCTGTCTGTCTGTCTGTCTGTCTGTCTGTCTGTCCCCCAGGTATTCGCAGGGTTACGGTTGTGGGTATACATTGATTTATTTTTATCACAGTATGAACGAGTGTATAGGACATTACATTGGTTTTTATTACAGTATGCTGGTGGCTGTGACAACGTTAGGTGTTACTTCACTACATTCACTACTAGGCTCTGATGTGGATTCTATTTTCTGTTGTAAATACTGCCGTGTGTGTGTGTGTGTGTGTGTGTGTGTGTGCATTTCAGGATGTTTCTCCCCTGTCTGCTCCGTAATTAATCAAACTCTCTCTCTCTCTCTCTCTCTCATCTTCCCCGACTTCCTCTACTACTTCTATATTTAGGGTGGTATTAAAAAGCATGGAAGAGCCTGGTAAAAAAGTGGGAAACTGTTAAGATAATTATTGTGATATCTGATGCAAGATGTTACCATGACAACGATCACGTCACCTCCCATTAGTGGTTGGGGTGAGGGAGTGGGTGTGTGGGAGGGGGGGTTATATGTACGTGTGTGTCCATGGGTGTGGAATGGGGTTGAGAGGGGGGAGGGGCCTGTGTTCAATGACCGATCGTGTTCACCTCTACCTCCCACCACTTACCCTCCTCTCCCCCCCCTGTCCTGTTCAATGTACACGTCACGGATTATTGAAAACCTATCCTTCCCCGTCCCCTCCCTCTTCCTCCCCTCACCCCTCTCACCCCTCTCTCTTTCTCACTCCTCTCCCCCTTGAGTGCTCTAGGCTTGTAAATCCCTACATATAACTTTCCGCTTCTCACAATGACAAAAATAGATAATATATAATCACCAGCTTAGAGTTCTGTCAATAATATCCTTCAGGTGATATATTTTTTTTTTAGGCTGTCTGAACTCTGAAGCTCCCTCTCTCCCTCCCTCCCTCCCTCCCTCCCTCCCTCCCTCCAGCCTGAAGGGTGACAGAAATAGTAACAGCAGTGGTACAGAGAGGCGACGGGGGCGAGGCGAGGCGGGGCGAGGCGGGGTCAGTAAAGATTATCGCAGGGAGCCGGGGAGGATCAGGTCATGTCAGGAAAGGTCAAAGGTCACACCGAGAGGAGGTCACTGAATTGAAGGGGATATACATACATACCGTATATAAATATAGCCCTCTGTAAATAGACCTTCTATTCGCTATTCTGAGAGGGGTTGCTGTTATTCACTACGGGTTTTTTATAAGAATCCTGTTGTTGTTTTCGTGGCGCAGTTTGGCCTTTTTTTTGGGGATTAGTTGGACGCCATCTCTTGAGTTATCATATTGTTTTGGCTTTTGTTAAACGTAAGGGTGACAACAAATATTTCTTTTATTGATTTTTTTTTTTTAGGAATTCTGTGATTGTATTGGTGAGGATTTTAATTATTATTTATTTATTGTCTGTTATCGAGAATCTAGATGACTTCTTTTGAGTTAGTGTTTCCTCCCCCGGGCTATTTTTAACCCTTGTTGTGGATGATGGTTAATGTTATGATGAATTAACACCTTTGTAGTGCCTTCATAATGTGATTTTTTCTCTCTCTCTCTCTCTCTCTCTCTCTCTCAGTGTGTGTGTGTGTGTGTGTGTGTGTGTGTGTGTGTGTGTGTGTGTTGCTGGCGCTTTTCTGAGTCACATTTAGAGAGAAGGAAAGAAGTGTTCGCTGTAGGAAATAAAGGAGAAGTGTTGTCTGGGGAGAATCTTTATTGTGAGAAGCAGTTTTATCTCACTTACGTTTTTGTATTGTGTTTTTTTTCTTTTTCTTTTTTGAGGTGGGGTGGGTGTGGGTGTGGGGTGTGGGTGGGTGTGGGGTGTGGGTGGAGTTGGGAAGTTGTTTTATCATTTTTGGGGGGATTTATTAGACTTGTTTGTATTTTTGTAAGAGATTGGGATGGTTTAGGGTTTTTCTGTCTGTCTGTCTGTCTGTCCATTCCTTCCATCTCTAATTCCCTCTTTCCTTTCTTCTATCCATCCACTCATCCAATCAATCATCCATCCAATTCATCCATCCATCATCTATCTCTTTCATTCCTCCTCTCCCCCTCTCTCTCTCTCCCTCCCTGGAAGTACTGAAGTTACGCCGGTATCCATTTAAGGCTGCAGAAACCTCATGATCGATAACTGATAGGAATTTCATCATGAGAAAAACAACAATAAAGAGTGAGAGAGTGAGGACAGTAGAGAAGAGAACATAGGTCAACAGAGGTCACTCACTGCCCGGAAGGAAGGGGTGGAAGGGGGGGGGGAGAAAGGGGGCTGTAGTAACCTCAAGGGATAGAATTAGAGTCAGATAGAAGCAACGTCAATAGAGGTCAATAGACAAAAAGAAAGGGGAGTTACGATGACCTCTCCGAAGGGAATTGGGGTAAAAAAAAATAATAAAAATAATCATAAAATAGAAGAAAGAGGAGAGATGCGATCAGTAGGATGAAAGAATGACAAAAGGGAAAATATTTTAAGATTTTAATAAATAAAAGAAGAAAGGAAGGAAAAGATTATCCAAAGAAAAGCTGAAAGAAGAAAGTTAGAATCCAGAAGGGTCGGTGTATAAAGGTCAGATAGGGTCAGTGACTTGTTCCTTCTCCAGGTCAACGAGTTTACCATTAGGTCTTCAACACAGCAGCTGGTCTCGGGTTGCTTGCTGCCTTCAACCCGGAAACTAAGCTAACACCGAGACCTTAATGGAAGCGGATTGCAGTCATTGATGTTTTAATTACTGAGTATTTAATTAACGCTGAGGTATTTGCATTCCACTGCCTCTGTACCGCTATTGTGGGTTTACGGGACGGTGGGAAAAAATGAACGAGAGGTTTAAGTTAGGTTGTTTTGTGTACGAGTGAGGATGGTGAGGAGAGATTCACCTGTAATACAACATAAATAATAAACCAGGATGAAAGAGATTGTACTTGTTCTCTCATCCTTATGTTATTCCCAGTTACATGTGAAGGAACAGCATACACCAATAAAAAACAATAAAAATAATAATTAAAAAAATCTCAATACACTTCAGTTACGAAAAGATTCATTTTTTGGGTGGGTGGGTGGGTGGGGGTCTTGATAACTTGCTCTCTGTGGTAAGACTATTAAAACTCGAGCTTTTATCTCTGTCTCAACTGGGCCAGGGGGAGAAGGATGGCAAACACGGAACCCACACTCCTCTGAGGCTCTTTTGTTACGTTCTGGGAGAGTGATTCTTTGTCGGAGCTTTGAGGAGCTTGGTCGTGTTGACGGGCAGGTTGGTGGGCCTGTTGCTGGAGTGTTGACGGAACAGATGGTAGCCCTGGGTTGTTTGTTTACATGTGAACTGCGTCACGTGAGGCTCCGTGTGGTGGAGGCACGAGGCTCAGCTGCTGTTGACGGGATTTATTGTGGGCAAGACCTGGTCACGGGACCTCTTCTTGCTAAATAGGACCTTTACATCCTTTGTTGGTGTGTGAAGACAGCGAAAGAGATCATTTGGGAGATTACACGTAAGCATGATAAGACCCCCTCACACACACACACACACACACACACACTCCAAATCACTTGAGTTATAAGTCAAAGTGCGACGTCCATTTACGAGCAGTGTGGCGTCCACTGCCGGAAGCTCATGTTAGTGGGTTTGTGTAATTAATTGGTTTTGGATTTGGTGGGGCCGTGATGAACGACTCTACCATTTACAGAGGATGACATTTAAAACCAACTAATAATGGAAACGGCAAATAACTCGACCAATCAGGGCTCAAAGGATCAGGCTTATAAGCTTTCCTGTTCGTAAAGGGTAAATATTATACATTGATTCTGAATATGGTTCCCGCACTCAGAGTCAGCATCTGGTCATACACATGTTCACTCGTTACATACACAACCACACACAAATACGTACATAAACACTACATAAACACCCACATGTACGTATATACCCTACAACAAGATATCCACGTACACACACAAGCGGTCACCAATACCTATGTGTCATCGTTGACTGCCAGACGCCCATCTTGAGTAAGGTCCGTCACTTCACACTCACTCAATGTACTCCTCTCAGCCTTTGAACTTATTTAACAAGATGGCGTTTAATTACATGTGGCAATTACTGTAACGGAGAGACTGGCGCCTTATTATAAGTGTCATTACGGTTGATGAGTGTGTTTTTGGTTAGGTTAGGTTAGGTTTTGGTATAGTATGGGATAATATTTTGAAGCTAAGGATGATAAGAAAGTATTTATTTATTTGTTTTAATCCGGGTGTCGCTGACGTATTAAGTAAACAACGTTATATCCAGGTTACGTAATGTTATCTTAAGAAAATAACAATGAACAGCGTTACATACACTCACCATTGAACAAACTGTTACAATGTAAATACCACAAAACGACAGTAATGAACAAATAGTAACACCATTGAAATAAAAGCTACAAATCTTCATCACCATCAATAGCCGTAATTCAACCCGGGGTTAATAATGTTCGCTCTCCCACCTCCCCCACACCCCCGTTGAAGTGCTGGGTTGCCACATTGTTATTTTTTGTGTTTGTTTTTTTCTTAGAAATGTGACCGACAGTAAATTGGTATGGGATAGGCTGGGGTTTTGCTGAGTGTTCGGGGTGTGTGTGTGTGTGTGTGTGTGTGTGTGTGTGTGTGTGTGTGTGTGTGTGTGTGTGTGTGTGTGTGTGTGTGTGTGTGTGTGAGGTCTCTCACCCCCACACACACAGAGCTCCTAAACTCATCTTAACTGGAGGACGGAGGGAGAGTCTGTCTTTTTTTTTAACTTGGTGGCAGAGTGGTTCAGAGTCTCGGTAATATTTAATTGTGTTGTACCCAAGAGCATAATACTACAAAGACATCTGAGTGGACGTTTGTCATGAAACTCTGTTATGCGTCTTAAATGTTGTTGTTGTTTTATGTGCGTACGCTTTTAACCTCTCCCTTTTTTTATGGCCCAAAGTTTACATACACACACACACACACACACACTTCTTTATCCTTTATTTTCTCTTCTTCCTCTTCTTCTTCTTCTTTGCCTCCTCTTCTCCATCGCTCTTCACTCACCATCCGCTCGAGTCTTCCGTAAATAGTGGGTCGATGTAGTTAGGAGATCTTCCAGACGGGAAAGTCATTACTTGCTAAGTGAGATGCGTCCATGTTGTCTGATTCGCTCACTAGATGGCTCTGATAATGTTTTGGTTGCTTGATGCACATTCTCTCTCTCTCTCTCTCTCTCTCTCTCTCTCTCTCTCTCCTTCAGTTACACTCCTGGACTTTATTCCTTCTCTCCCCCACGTACTCAGAGTCCCACATCTCTCCTCTTTTCCTTTGCTCTCTCCCCTTCCTCTCACACTCTTCTCACACTCCCTTCCTCTTATCCTCTCACTGTCCTCCTCTCTCTTACCCACGATTCTCCTCACACTGTTTCCTCATCACTTTTTTCTGTCATTATTTATTCTCCTTTTTTTCCTCATTTTTATTCTCCTTCTCTTCCTTTCACTCTCTCTTTGGCTCGTTTGTAATTCTGTTTAGTCTTGTTACACATGACCTTTCCTCAATATTATCTTTTCTCTTTTCTTCTTCCCTCCCTCTTTCTCTTCCCTCCCCACTTCTCTCCATCCCATTTTTCCTTCCTTTCTTCTTTTCTCCTATCCTCAACCTCCTCTCCTTCCCCATTCCCCTTTCATCCTTTTCTCTACTATCCTCCTTTCTCTTCTTTATCCTAGTTATCTCTCTCTTTCCTTTCCCTCTCCCTCTTTCCTCCCCCCACTTCCATTCTCCCCATTCCATTTCACCTGCCTCCTACCTTCCCATTCTCTACCTGCTCTTGGCTACGCCCTTGGGATTCACTCCTTCAGTAGACTTGCCTCCCGGAGTCCTTTTCACTCCCTCCTGAAGGACCTCCACCACCTGGGTCCTAGTACTGTTGCCATCATTAGTAAGACGACTTCCGTCATCATGCAAGATCCTAATCCTGAAAAGATTCCTTCGTCAATTCTTCATCTTGTAATTGGCGATGTAATTGTGATACGATTAAAAATGGGTTCTCCAAAGAAAAATGGACCCTACGTCAATTTTTCTCTTAATTGGGGATGAGAGAATCTTACTGGATTAATTTAGTTACGATACAAAGTGGATTTTTAAAAAGATTCGTATGTCAATTCTTCTTCTTCAACTAATTGGAGAATGTGAGGACCCATCGTATTCGTTCGCTTTTACGATACAAAGTGGATTTTCAGAAAGATTCGTACGGCAATTCTTCTCTTAATTGGAGAATGTGAGAACGTACCTTTACTTGCTCAATTAAAATACGACACGAGGACCAAATTATGTATTTCACCTTCTCTCATCAAGATGGCAGTCCAAGATGGCGTCGAGTTTCCACTGAGACTGTATCGTAATTAGTGTTGCCTTGGTCCCGAGATAAAACATTTTTTTTTAACGTAAGAATCTTCGTGAATTATAACTCGTGTAGTGGGTCTGTCTCTTCCTCTCGTGGGTCTCAAAGTTTGTGAGTGTTGCTGACTACTGAGAGAGAGAGAGAGAGAGAGAGAGAGAGAGAGAGAGAGAGAGATATTACAACCATCACTACCTTCCCCGCAACACACGTATAATAAAACTTCCCTGTTGGTGAGGTAAAACAATTCTTATGGATAGTAGCCAGAGAGACGAGGTTACCGCGGCACCAACCTTCCCTGCAGTGATGGCGGCTGAACGCAGTGGTGCCAAGTGGTAGGAGTGAGAGAGACCCTTCCTCCTCTCCCTAAAAAAAGAAATTAGAAACTACGACTCAACTGGCAACTATGGGAGATATCAACAAATAACACCCTGTAGTATTTGGTCTCGCATTACCACCATTGATTAAGGAGTTAGGACACATAAGGTAAGAATTCCTCTCACACGGGAGTAAAAGATAAATCACGGTCTTCAAGTTTCAAGGTAAATAACTTCGTTGCTCCGTAAGGGAAGCTCCTCCAGCAGCAGTAGCAGAGCAAGGAACAGGACGACTCTGGGTTTTTAATTAAGCGGAGTGAGGAGGAAGAGTGTGGGGTGAGAGGAGAGGGGGAGGGGGGGGGAGGAGGAGGATGGTAAGGGGAGAGGGGTGAGGGAACTGTGTAGGGGTGACGGGAATGACCGCTCCATCTCACTGATTCCATCTCTCACTCTTCCGTCTTACGATTCCCAGACATTTGGACGTTTCCCCTCCCCCTCCCCCTCTTTCCCCCCTCTCTCTCCCCTACCCCTCTTCACCTCCCCATCCCTCCTTTCTCCCCCTCCCCTTCCTACCTTCAAGCTGAAAAAAAAAACGTCTCGCGAGCCCAAGACATTTTCACCTGAGACGATGGACGATGTGGACGGAGGTCTTGTCTACCTGCTGGACGGTCCCTTAACGAGGGTTTAAATGTCGGGGAGAAGCGTCTGGCCGCCCGTATGTCTCCCCAGACCTCCTCTACCTCTCTCCTCCTCCTACCCTTTCCTCTCCTCCCCTACCCTTTCCCTCTCCTCCCCTACCCTTTCCCTCTCCTCCCTACCCTTTCCCCTCCTCTCTACCCTTCCCTACCTTCTCCTTCTCTCCTTAACCCCCCCTCACCTCACTATGCCCCTCAAACCCACCACCCTCTGTTTTCTCTCTCGCCCTTATTGTTTTTTTTTTTACCTTCATTATCGGGAGATGTTTTTGCGCGTGATCCACCCTCCCCCCAGACAGTCCACCAGTCACTATAATTACTGACCTTACCAATGAACCAGTCACTAGAAATTATTCTCCCTCACACCAGATTATTCTCCCTTACACCAGATTATTCTCCCTCACACCACATTATTCTCCCTTACACCAGATTATTCTCCCTTACACCACATTATTCTCCCTCACACCACATTATTCTCCCTCACACCAGATTATTCTCCCTTTCACCACATTATTCTCCCTCACACCACATTATTCTCCCTCACACCAGATTATTCTCCCTTTCACCACATTATTCTCCCTCACACCACATTATTCTCCCTTACACCACATTATTCTCCCTTACACCAGATTATTCTCCTTCACACCAGATTATTCTCCCTCACACCAGATTATTCTCCCTCACATCAGATTATTCTCCCTCACACCAGATTATTCTCCCTCACACCAGATTATTCTCCCTCACACCAGATTATTCTCCCTTACACCACATTATTCTCCCTCACACCAGATTATTCTCCCTCACACCAGATTATTCTCCCTCACACCAGATACAGACACTGTCCTGTACTGCTGCACCACATTACACTAAACAAACTATGTAATCTTACAAAGTACGTTATCTCGACTGCCTTCACCTCACTGTAATTATTATGTATTTTACTGTTCCGTTTTGTTTTTTTGTACTGTAACTTTTCCGCCTACATAAACAGTATCAGTTTGCACCGCCGTTTCAGTTTCTTAGAAGAATGTTATTTTTTTTTTAACATTCATCATTTTGATTCTAACTCCCTCGATGTAATGTTTCTAAACGATAAACATTTTAATTCGTCTATTGATAATTTTATTTATTTTTTTTTAATTTCCTCACTTCCACTATTTAAGGTTTATTATTTTTATTAATATTTTTATTTTACTTTGAGACATGTTATTGTTTATTTACGTGTTTTAGATCAAAGTAATTCAAGTAATTCTCAGTATTCATTAACTCATATTTTAAAACACACACACACACACACAGGTTGTCTAATTGTTTGGGATTATTTGTTTTTTTTTCAGTAATTGTAACCTCAGTATTTTCCACCCCTTAAACACTATTGTCTTTCAGTAATAAAGGATTTTTTTTATCTTCTAAAACAAGACCTATTTTTTTGTATCTCTTCCTTTTATAACTCACTGTCTGTCTGTCTGTCTGTCTCCAATTCACCTAACCCCCTTTTTGTGTGCTCGTAAATATGGAAAAATTAATCGCTCAAAGGTGTTCGTTGAGTGAGATTAAATTGTCTCTCTTAAAATTGTCGTTTCTTTGTGTTCTAATTGGCGTTTGTAGAGAGAAAAATATATTGGTTGTTTTCCCCCATTGTGATGATTTAATTATTTCTGAGTGTGTGGGGGGGGGGTAGAGAGAGAGAGAGAGAGAGAGAGAGAGAGAGAGAGAGACCCATCACATAAACATCATCACTACTTAACCTCACAAAGTAAACAACCTCATATTGACTTTTTTTTTTATCCTTAATGCAAACAACAAACGAAAATATCTCCCACTGGATATAAAGATTGCAAACAAAAACCTCAGTAAGCAGAGCCAGTAAACACAAGCACCATCAGAGTCATATTTATTCCATCTCTTTAATGTCAAACGTCGATGAAATAAAGAGTTGAGGTGTATTACGGGTTATAACGACCAGTACGACTTGGTTATAACGACCAGTACGACCTTCACTATAAAGTCAGTGGCGGGAATAACAGAACCCAATGGAAGGGAAATATGTAGTGGGGAAATTGAACAAGGACATATACATACATGCATTTACACACACACACACACTCACACACACACAGTTGTAATGGCCATAACGTGGTGGTGACACAGGCAGGGAGGACTTGGCCATCTGCCAGTGCCATCCCCCTCCCTCCCGGCCAGGCCATCTCTCTCCCTCTCTCTCTCAAGATTGCCACATAAGATAGACGCATTTAAGATAATTAAGATAAAAGTTTTTTTAATAGTTGCTGAAGACAAACACATAAGGTGACTGTTTTTTACCTGCTGTTTTAGACTAATGTTGAAGAGTGCAAGTAGGTGAGAGTGAGAGTGTTATGTTCGAGTGAGTGAGAGCATTGAGTGAGTGAGAGTATTGAGTGAGTGAGAGTATTGAGTGAGTGAGAGTATTGAGTGAGTGAGAGTATTGAGTGAGTGAGAGTATTGAGTAAGTGAGAGTATTGAGTGAGTGAGAGTATTGAGTGAGTGAGAGTATTGAGTGAGTGAGAGTATTGAGTGAGTGAGAGTATTGAGTGAGTGAGAGTATTGAGTGAGTGAGAGTATTGAGTGAGTGAGAGTATTGAGTGTGGTGAGTGAGTGGGCGTATTGGTGGTGAGTATTGGTGGGTGAGTATTGAGTGAGGTAGAGGTATTGGAGTGGTGGGCATTATTGGTGGAGTGAGGCGTGAGTGAGTGAGTTTGGTGGGTGAGGAGTGGTGGAGTGAGGGCGTATTGGGTAGGTGAGGTATTGGGTGAGTGAGCGTATTGAGTGGTGAGTGGTGGTGGTGTTGGTGGTGAGTATTGAGTGAGTGAGAGTATTGAGTGAGTGAGAGTATTGAGTGAGTGAGAGTATTGAGTAAGTGAGAGTATTGAGTGAGTGAGAGTATTGAGTGAGTGAGAGTATTGAGTGAGTGAGCGTATTGAGTGAGTGAGCGTATTGAGTGAGTGAGAGTATTGAGTGAGTGAGAGTATTGAGTGAGTGTGAGTGAGGGTGAATGACACTGCTGTGGAGTTAGTGCCGATGTAACTGGGTGTGCGTGAGAGCGGTGAGTGAGAGCGGTAAGTGAATGTGAGAGCTGATCGACCTCTCTCTCTCTCTCCCTGCTGCTGCTGGTGGGTGGGAGGGGGGGGAGGAGGAAGAGGGAAGTAGGAGTCAGCTGATGACCCACATTAACCTAGTCTAACTCTCACTCAAGTATTTAAAACAACTAACTCTCCCTGGTCCCTCTCTCTACCTCTCTTTCCCTCTCCTTCTCCCTCCCTCTCCTCCCTCCCTCTCCTCCCTCCCTCTCTTTATCCCTCTCCCTTTCTCTGGTCCTCTCTCTACTTCCCCTCTCCCTCCCTCTCCAGCCCTCCCTCCCTCCCTCCCTCCTCCCTCCTGCTCTTCCTTCCCTCTTCCTGTACAGTCTTCCCCATCATATTTATCTCGCCCTTCTTCCTGTTCCTCTTCTCCTTGTGTCGTCTTCCTCTTCCTGGTCTACATCTTCTTCCATTTTTCCTTCATTTCTCTCGTTATTCCTCTTCCTTTTCCATTCCTGTTGTACCGAATATTCTTACCCGACCTCTTCATCCCTTTCCCAAATCCTCCTCCCCTCTTTCCCATTCCGCATTTTTCTTTACCTTCTCTTCTCTTCTCTTATTTCAACCTCCTCAAGTTTCCTATCTCCCCTTCCACACTTTATTATGTCCCCACTTACCTCCCTTCCATCCCTCTCCTCCTATCTTCTACCCCTAGCCACCACCCCCTCCCTTTCTCACTGACTCCTCTCCCATATAAAGCCTCACGGGGAATTCCTCTCTTCCCTCTTTATCCTCCCCTTTCTCCTCCCCCCATCCCCACCATATATCCTTTACTATTAAATTACCCCCATTCCCCCCATCTATATCCACAGAATATATTTATCCATATCCTCCTTCCTCACTTCTCTTTCCCCCCCATAGTGAACATCCTTCCCCATCCCCTGAATATATTACCCATTTCTCCCTTCTTTCCCCATACCCTCATACTACCCAAATCTTCTCCTCATTTCCCTATCCTCATCAACCTGAATATTTCCACATTTCTCATATAATCAATATCTTCTCCCCTGATATACCTGCCTCCCGGGATACACCTGCACTCTGGACACACCTGCCCATCAATACACACCTGAGGATTCGACCAAATTGATTGGTTGTAACATCTAGTATAAGGGAACTGTTATGATAATCTCTTCTGTTGACAGTGCCTGGCAGATCTTCGCCTATGAAAGTGCAAATGAAGGATCACAGAGGCACTTCGGGGTCTAGAGTGTGTGAAAAGGATCAAGGAAGCGAGAGATATTGAAGGAAAAATGCATTGAGAGGGACGGAGAGAAGGAGGGAGGAGTAAGAGGAAGGAGAGAAAGGGAGAGAGATAGGAAGGATCGGATGAGATAGAGAAAGAGTGGAGAAGAAGGAGGAAGAGTAGGAGGAATTACGGTGAGAGGGAAAGGAGAAGTAGAAGATGGAGAGAGAGAGATAAAAACAGGAGAGAAGGAGGGAATGACAAGGGAAGAGAGAAGGAAGAGGAGGAGAAAAGAGGGAATGGGGGGTGGCGTAAGGATAAATAGATGATAAAGGAAGGAAAAATTATAAGAAATATAGACGCGAAAGATTGGGAGGGAAAGAGAGGGAGGAGAGAGAGAGAGAGAGAGAGAGAGAGAGAGAGAGAGAGAGAGAGAGAAGTAGGAGGGGAAAGGAAGATATGGAGTAGAGAGGAAGTGGAATGGTGATGGAAAGAGAATGGGAGGATGGAACAGTGATCAAGTGGAGAGAGAAAGAGACAAGAATGGATAGATAGGATAAGAAGGAAGGGGATAGAAGAGGAGAGGAATAGGAGAAGAACACTAACCAGTAAAGCGGGTTATAATTGACCAAAATCAATCATGTTCTCCTTTGATAGAGAGAGAGAAAGAGAGATAGAGAGAAAGAGAGATAGAGAAAGAGAGATAGAGAGAAAGAAAGAGAGATAGAGAGAAAGAGAGATAGAGAGAAAGAAAGAGAGATAGAGAGAAAGAGAGATAGAGAGAAAGAAAGACAGAAAGAAAGAGAGATAGAGAAAGAGAGAGATAGAGAGAAAGAGAGAGATAGAGAAAGAGAGAAAGATATTGAAATGGTCCGGTACCCTTTGTGTAGCCTGTTTCATTAATGCACCTGTAGTGTGTGTGTGTATTTGTGTGCGTGTGTATGTGTGTGTGGTGGGGAGGGGGTGGGGGAGGTTAAAACTGATATATAATGGGTTTCTATCTCGTATAAGGATTCATATATCCGGGTGATGCTGTTGATGGATTTTCATTCATTCATTCATTCATTCATTCATTCATTCATTCATTCAGTCAGTCAGTCATTCATTCATTCAGTCAGTCAGTCATTCAGTCAGTCACTCAGTCAGTCACTCACTCACTCACTCATGGATTCACTTAATAATTCACTCTTTTGTTCTTTCACCATATGTGTGTGTGTGTGTGTGTGTGTGTGTGTGTCTTTACCTCGGTACAGTATAGGCCGCAGTGACCTAATTTTTAAACGCGAATTAAAATGAAAAAAAACCCGGATTAGAATGAGAAAAATAACGAATAATAATAAGAAGAAAATACTAAAACTATCCACCCCATTTTACCCTTATCCTAGTGAAACGGACTCAAGACGCACTCGGGTCTTGTTTATACGCAACTACGCAACTTGGGGGGCAGTTGGGAGGGTCGTTAGGTGGTGAGTGTCGCCCTTCAATTTTACTTCTCCTTATGTTCTCCTCCTCCTTCCTTCCTTCTCTCCTTCTTCTTTCTCCCTTCCTTCTTTCTTTACTACGTTGCCTCATTCTTGTGGGGGGTTGGAAAGGATAGATGAGTGGGTGTTCTCTCTCTCCCTCCCCCCTACTATGGATTGACTCGCTAAATGGGATTAATTAATACGTCAGGGCAGTACAATAACACCTTTGCTAAATATAGAAAGACATTAACAGCGGACGAAAATGAAAGACATGCAATGGAGGAAAATAAAAGACATACACTTCACCTTCGTCCGCCTTTTATATTTTTAGGTGAAGTGGCGTCGTGTTTGGTGGCTGACATGAGTTATATATAAATTAATAAAAAACAATAGATTTTCTGAGCAATGCTGCGTCGACGGCTTCTGATATGAGACGACACCTGTATGTATATTATTTACCTGAGTATATCGTTACCCAATGAGCTACCTTAGATGACTCATTGACGTCAGAGGCTTGTCACTGATTGGTCAACTTCGGTACATAGTCTTGATCATACACAGATGTTTGATCAAAGAGATTATATGCATGTTTGTGTATATATATATAGAGACAGGTAGTTCAATCAATCCCGTTGCTAGAGTGATGTTAGAGATCCGTAAAGGAGTTGTAATAGTAATTAGGATAGAGGTTTGTTTGTGGTGAAGTCTTTGTTTAATCTGAGTTTGATATCCCCTCTCATTGACGTCAGATCTCTTAGTGACGTCATCTTGTCATAGATAACCACATGTGTAAGGATTATATAACATTAAATGTATGTTTGTGTGTACGTTTCTTGGTGTGTGCATAGTTTGATCTTCTGCTGTATTGACATCAAGGTCTGGTAATGACGTCAGATCTCCGAGGGATCAAGGGACGGAACATTAATCTAAACAGTTATTTGTTTATATGGTTATAATTGTAATCTTATCGACTTTGATCTGTGATAGTGACGTCATACTTCCCCGTGATGACGTCAAGAGTGGCATAGACCAATAGAAAATCAAGCGACATGAAATTATTGTAAACATAGAGAAATAATTACTTAGATATTTATGTGAAGAGAGTTTGATATGCTCTCTAAGTGACGTCACATTTCCGTAATGACGTCAGAGCCTCACAGGTGACCAGAAGCGGAGGGAAATAGATATCGTTCTTGATATCTGGCCATATTGACTTGTGTTATGCATAAATGGATGAATTCCTCCCGGGGTGAGAGGAACGATATTGCGACCCCTTGTCCTTTAATACTGTGGTGGTGGTGTGCTGTGGTGGTGTGGTAGTGTGGTGGTGGTGTGGTGTGGTAATGTGGTGGTGTGGTAGTGTGGTGGTGTGGTAGGGGTACACACACACACACACACACACACGAATGAATTTAAGCAGAAAGAGAAATCGGCCGACAGTCATGGATGGCAGAGAAAAAGAGAGAAGAGAAAAGAATAAAAAGAAGGAGGAGGAGGAAGAAGAAGGAGATAAAATGGAGGGAGAGGAAAAACAAGTGTGTCTCCGGCACTGAAATTCCATTAAGCGGCGAGACAGGAACCTTGTCACCAGCTGTTTGTCTCTGTCTGCCTGTGTCTTCCCTACACACACACACACACACACATTATATATACATATATATATATATATATATATATATATATATATATATATATATATATATATATATATATATATATATATATATATATATATATATATATATATATATATATATATATATATATATTTATGTGTAAAAAAACCTTTGTAATAACATAATGGAAGCAGTAAATTGTAATACTGAATGTGAAAGTAAAATACTGAAATCAGAATATTTATCATAATTTAATATTTCCTGAATGTCAGGATTTTTTTTTGATTTTGCGACACATTATGATAAAACAAAAGCAAATATTAATTGCTTGTTGTAAAATTGTGTAAAAATGTCATGAATCATTGAGTATAGAATTGAGAAAGATCACATCAAATAATACTAATTGTGAATCGTTAAAAAATCACTATTACAATTTACTAAAATGAGAGTATGACTATATGTGTGTGTGTATGTGTGTAAATTAGAATAAATATTTCTTCGTTATATACTAATGTCGTTTGTTTCTTATTTCAGGTTTGTGTTGAAAGGGTTAAGAGCCATCACTATCCTCAAAGGCAGGTAAAATTAATTATCGCTCATTTATCACTATTAAAACACAGCTTTATCACCGTCCTCATCACCTTACACCATTAACCACCATGCTATTAACCACCATGCTATTAACCATACACTATTGACTCACACACTATTAGCCCCTCACCATTATCCACACATCATTAGCCCACCCACCATTAACCCACACACCATTAGCCCACCCACCATTAACCCACCCACCATTAACCCACCACCATTAGCTCCACCCACTATTAGCCCACCCACCATTAACCCACACACCATTAGCCCACCCACCATTAACCCACCCACCATTAGCCCACACACCATTAGCCCACCCACCATTAGCCCACCTCCATTAACCCACACACCATTAGCCCACCCACCATTAACCCACCCACCATTAGCCCACACACCATTAGCCCACCCACCATTAGCTCCACCCACCATTAACCCACCCACCATTAACCCACCCACCTTTTAACCCACCCACCCATTAACCACCACCCACCTTAACCCACCCACCTTTAACCCACCCACCTTTAAGCCACCCATCATTAGACCACCCACCATTAGCCCACCACCATTAAATCCCACCAGCATGTCAGCCAAAAAATTCGAGCGCCATCAGTCGACTCCATCTCCTCAGAAACTCCCATTTAGACGAGGTATATAGGTTAAGGCGGGGTGGGCGTCTGTCTTCAGGGGTAATCTGCTTTGTCTTGGAGTCGAATCCCTGAGTGAGTCGAACCCTGAAGTCGTCTTCTGGCGTTAGTGAAACCTGTGCCCAATTATAGGTGGTGGTCTGTAAGTCGAGCCTGATTCGAATCCCTCAGTCGAATCCTAAAGTTGAAATCTTGAAGCAAAACCCATAGTTGAATTCCTCGTCTTTAAATTGAACCCTTGACTCAAATGCGGATTCAGATTTTTAGTGGACTCCTTAAATGTCTCATTCCGGCGGCCGAATCCCTGAGTCAGATCCCGAGTTGAATCCCGAGTTGAATCCCGAGTTGAATCCCGAGTTGAATCCCGAGTTGAATCCCGAGTTGAATCCCAGAGTCGAATCCCGAGTTGAATCCCGAGTTGAATCCCGAGTTGAATCCCGAGTTGAATCCCGAGTCGAATCCCGAGTTGAATCCCGAGTTGAATCCCGAGTTGAATCCCAGAGTCGAGTTCCTGAAACGCATTAAGTCGCGATACATTTCCGTGGTCTTTGCTTTTGTGGGATTATGGAGGTCCTGGGAGGAGGGTCTCAGGGCCTTATGGAGGTCCTGGGAGGAGGGTCTCAGGGCCGGCCCGGTGACTCTGTGGAGGTCCTGGGAGGAGGGTCTCAGGGCCGGCCCGGTGACTCTGGCTTGTTCTTCCTGCGGCGGATCTTCTCTTTCTTATAAATTCTGTCTGTTTGTTGTCATGTGGCGGCTCTGTGGGGGCAGGGGAGAGGTAAAGGTCGTTTGTTTGTGTTTGTTTTTGAGTGTATATGATATCGTTTGTTCAGGGTAGTACACACACACACACACACACACACACACACGCACACACACACACGATAATAAACCATTATATTAAATACACCATCTGTTTGCATTTGTGATTCGCCGTCTGTCAGGACTTTCCCACAAAGACATTGGACTCATTTGAATTATTTAGACTGGGAAAGTTATATAATATCGACAAACTTAAGTATTTCAGCGTTTTCCTCCTATCTCAAGAGAATTAAAAAAATAAAACTTAATGTATCGTTCAGAAATGCTTTTATGGCTGGGTGTTTCGCCTATTGGCTAAGTACATTGTTTATAGGTGCCAAAATGATTTAGCTCTTCGCCCCCAAAATGGAGTTCGTGAGTTAGTGTCGGGTTGTAGAGGTATTTATTGTACAAAACTCTTTGGTGGTGTTGAGAAAGAGAATGAATATGTTGTCTAGAGTAGGTGTAAAATAGGGAAGTGACTGTTGTATAGATTAATGTTCGTTAAATTACAGAGCCGGTGTGATGTATGAGGTTTTCGTAGTAGTGTAACGACTACAAATAATATTGTTAGAGAGTGAGTGCGTGACACCGCTCCCAGCCACTCGTCTGTTTACGTTCTGGTTACCAGCTGTAGCCCCCTGGCGGCACACAGGGTAAACTGCGCACCGAGGACTTACCATGAGAAATAACGCCTACTTGGCACCTGGACAAACGGGCCATTGATTAGCCCCGCCCACCCCCGCCCTCCTGGTCCACACAAACACCCCGAACCCCACCCATCGTCCCTCGTACCTTGGCTTCCCCTCCCCCCACTCTTCTCCCTCCCCAGCTAGCCAACCTATAAGACTCTATTTATATCTGTTTATTAACTGTTCATCTCCCCTCTGAGTTACCCTTTCATCAGGGGTTTGGTTTACATCCACTGGGTCCTCGTGTAGGTCTTGGCTAGCGGTGATCACTCAACTCCCGCTAGAGATTATTGATGGGAGGGGAGGAGGGGGGTGGGAGCTATAAGCGAGAAGCCACACCCTACGTCACTGTGTTCCTCTATTACCCACCTCCTCTACCATGTACAGGAGCCCCCTTTCTCCATATATCAGTCGCCCACGGCACCTCAACACCACCCTTAGGCCACGCAACAACCACCCATATGACTTAGATACGACATTCTCGATCATATATCAAAGGTGACCATAAGAAGTAGATACGACCTTCGACCATATAGCAACTGTCAACACGGC
The DNA here is from genome assembly GCF_018991925.1 of Homarus americanus. Lineage (NCBI taxonomy): Eukaryota > Metazoa > Arthropoda > Malacostraca > Decapoda > Nephropidae > Homarus > Homarus americanus. The sequence continues at coordinate 439,124 of NW_024744462.1, forward strand.
TTGGAGACATACCCCTAGTCATACAGCGACCCTCCATACGACCCTCGATCATGCAGGGGAAAAATCCATAGAAACAGAAACGACCTTAGATCATGCAATAGCTGCCGGCTCGACCTAAAGTTGCTCTCGGTCATACAAGTCACCCCTATCTCCTTCCTCCTCCCCCCCCCCCCTTGCTACCTCCTGCCTCCTCTCAGGATTTAAACACGACCTTGACCATGCACCAGTTACCTGAACGACCTGAACACGACTCTGGTCACCTGTCTGTGTGTGTCTTATTCTCACAGTAACATATCATTCCCCTTTAACTTTCCCTTCAAGACACACACACACACACACACACACACACCAGCCACCGCCTTTAAGTAGCGGAGAACCTTACCTGCTGTGTATCGTTGTTTCGAGTAACTTTAACCACTCACGACCACCTCCTAACGACTAGCCACTCACGACCAGCCACACTCACGACTACGACCTCTAAACGACCACCACCTTTCACTCATCAGTCCTCAGGCTCGACCAGACCACACAAAGAGCAAATTAATCCAGGAAAAAAAGTTGTTATAGGGTGATTCTCTCTCTCTCTCTCTCTCTCTCACACACACAATATAGTCCACATATATCTCGAGCTCTTGTAATAACAGACTCCCTCCCTCCCTCGGGCTCTCAAAAATCAAAATAATTAAATTCCGGCATTACTTTTCTATCCGTGAGAACTTCCTCCCTTTAGATTATTGCTTGTGGTGGTGGTGGTAGTGGTTGGGGGTGTTGTTGTGGTGGTGGGTGTTGTTGTGGTGGTGTGAGTGGTGGTGGTAGTGGTGTGTGTTGTTGTGGTTGGTAGTGGTGGTGAGTGGTGGTGGTGGTGGTATTGTTGTGGTGAGTGGGTATTGTTGTGGTGGTGGGTGTTGTTGTAGTGGTGTGAGTGTTGGTGGTGGGTGTTGTTGTGGTGGTGGTGGTAGTAGTGGTAATGGTGATGATTAGGTAGTATTTAAGGGTAATTGTGGTAGTAATAACGGTAGGCATGAAGCTAGTATATGCGATTGTGGTAGCTGGTTTTACTAGTAGTGGTTGTAGGTAATATTGGTGGTGGTGAGGGCTGTGATGGGGAAGGGGAGAGAAGAATGGGGGGGGTGGGGAGGAGAGGGGGTGGAGAGGTAGGGATGAAGAGGTGGGGATAGGGAGGAGAGAAAGAGGTGGTGGGGGGGTGAAGGATCGGGGAGGAGAAGTTACGCCGACTGTGCAACCCTGAGTTAATTTCGTGGCCCCAGCTGCGTCGGGGGGAAAAACGGGGTCATGTAACGGTGCGTGACGGAGCTCGACTACAAGTTTGTGCTCCACGTGGATTTAAAACAAAGACCCAGACTGGCAAGAGGAAAATGGAATAAGATGTAGACCAGCTGACTCCAGACATGTTGAGTGGTGTGTGTGTGTGTGTGTGTGTGTGTGTGTGTGTGTGTGTGTGTGTACATTAGATACATACATACTGATACATAAAAAACACATACACATACCCACGCACACACACACATACCCACGCACACACACACACACAGACACACACCCATATCCATACATACAGACATACATATTTAATCTTTTTTTTTACGATTCTCCTTTCATCACCTAGCTTACCCACTCACTTTCGTCTTTTTTTTCCTCCACCCTCACCCCATCTCACCCTCCCTCACTCCCTCACCCTCCCTCCCCTACCCCCTCACCCCCTCACCCCCCTCAGCCCCCCTGTGAGTGGCCAATACAGACAAAAGTGGCTGTGTAACACGGCGCCATTGTTAGCCCCAAATGACCGTGGAATCAATCAGCTTCAAATTCGTTCGCTTGGTCCAGGAAGTTAAGGCGATGGTACGAGTGGTGGAAGGAGTGATAGAAGGATGGAAGGACTGATAGAAGGATGGAATGACAATTGAAGGAGGGGAGGAAAAGAGCTGAAAGAAAATTGCAAATGAAATCAGGGAAATCTGTCTGGCGAAGTAATGACTGTAACCTGACGAAGGCGTAACTGTCTGTAGGCTGATCCAGGGCCGTATAGCAACGTCTTGAGGCGAGCCATTAGATATTGACCAGACGCGCCTTCTTCCTCCCCCCCTCCCCCTACCATCCCCTCCATATTCCTCCCCCCCATCTCCCTCCCCCTCCCGTCACCCCTCCATCTCCCCTCTCCCCCTTCTCCCTCTCACAGTAGCGCGTCAGAGATGTAGTGAAACATGGGTGGTGTTTACCGTAGAGTTGTGGTTCTCTCTCTCTCTCTCTCTCCATGTCGTGATTTTGTCTATTGTGTAAATTAACTCAAGTGAAATATATATATATATATTTCTTATAATACCTGACACATAATAATAACATACACTTTATAAATCCTCTTTGTGATTCTCCATTCATTTTTTTTTTCATCATTTTTAAACACTTTGAATAATGAATAGATTAACTGCATGAATAAGTGAGAGAAATGTGAGGGAATGTTGTTTATCTCGTTACCTAACCTAACCTAACCTAACCTAACCTAACCTAAAACAAATGAAAGAGGAATTTTCAGTATCAATTTCTTCGGGGAAAAAATTCTATATATGATAAATTTTAAGTTTTTATTGTAGGCGTTGTAAAAATTTGGAGGACAACCTGTAGAAATTTTGAGAGAAAATGTGTGTGTGTGTGTGTGTGTGTGTGTGTGTGTGTGTGTGTGTGTGTGTGTGTGTGTGTGTGTGTGTGTGTGTGTGTGTGTGTGTGTGTGTGGATTGACGTTGGAACTGTGGGACAAGTGATATTTTTGGTAGGGAAACTTGTGTGTCTCTGTGTGCCGTTGGGACAGAGAAGGGGAAGGAAAATAGTGACAATTTACAAGTCAACCTTTTACAAGTGTGAGTGTGTGTGTGTGTGTGTGCGTGAGCGTGAGTGTGCGTGTGCTTGTGTGCGTGTGCGTGTGAGCGACGTTGTCTTGTGAGGAGAGGAAGGGAAATCCGAATATAAAATTTTGAAAGTATTCTTGATGTGGAACGACGGATGGAAATTGAGATTAGATCTATAGAGAGCCCAGGCCCGACGATTCTTGGCCATATCCCTGCCTACAAGAGAGAGAGAGAGAGAGAGAGAGAGAGAGACCCCTTTCCCTGAATCCATTCTTTCTCTCTTTTTTGCCCATGGTCGTTTATTTTGTTTTGGATCCCACTTTTTTTTTACCCCATATCTCTATCTCTCCCTCTTTCTCTATCTCTCCCTCTTTCTCGGAGTCATTCGCCGTTTCTCCTGTATTTTGGTACCTTTGTTTCTCATCCATTTTCATTCCCCTCTCTATTTCTCTCTTTTTATTTAAAGTTTATCTCTGCTGTTTCCTTTTTCTCTTTATCCTCTCCCCCATCTCTACCCCTCTACTCGCATCCCTTCTTCTCCTTTCCCTCCTCTCTTCCCTCTTCATAAGCACCTCCATTGTCCTCTTCTTTCTCTCTTTCGTAATCTATCCTCCATGCCTTTTCTTTCTCTTCTTCCCTTTTTTCCTGCAATCTTTTCTCTCTACTCCTATCTCTCTTCCCTTTACTGTGCCGTTTTTTTATCCCACTTCTCTAAAATTTTCGTGCCCTCCCCCTCCTTCCCTATCCCTCTCTCTCTCTCCCTCTCTCTCTCTCCCTCTCCCCTTCCCTAATCCTTCCCATCTTCCTTCCTCCTTCCAAACTCCTCCTCCCTTCTTTCTTCCTCCCTATCCCTCTCATTCTCTCCAGTTTCCCTTTCCTCCCCATCTTCCTTCTTCCCTTCCCTCCCCTTTGTGTTTTTCTCTCTTCTTTCCCCAATTTCCTCTTTCTTCCTCCCTCCGCCTCTCCGCTCTCTGTCTTCCCTCCTCCCCACCTCAGTGTGTAAGAGGAGAATGGACGAGAGCGTGTGTGTGTGTGTGTGTGTGTGTGTGGGGCAATCCTGGGTCTCACTGAACGGTCACAGAGCCACAACACCAGTGATTCTTCCCCCCTTTGTTTTCCTGCCGCGTTCGTCTAGGTCTCTCGGATTTGTAAATACTCACCCTGACTCGTTCGTGGGCGCTGCTGGTGTGGATTTATCAAAGCAAGACGATGGATTAGTTGCCTGTTTACGTCAAAGTCGCAAGGATTCGTGGGCGCTGCTGGTGTGGATTTATCAAAGCAAGACGATGGATTAGTTGCCTGTTTACGTCAAAGTCGCAAGGATTCGTAAATTCATTGTGTCGTTCGTAGACGCTGCTGGTGTGCTATTTTCAGATGCCAGACGATGATTCACAAAGACCATTGGGTGAATGCCACGAGAAACTCTTAAATAATGTGGAAACGAGACTCGCTTGTGTAATTTAAGGCGCTTTACCTGTGATGTATATGTTAATAAAACTCGCTCTAGCCTATCTATCTGGACAATACCTTCAGTTGTCCTCACTACATTCCTCACTTGGTTGTATACATTCCTCGCCTAGCCATATACATTCCTCAACTGGTTTTATACATTCCTCACCTGATTTTTTACATTCCTCCCCTAGCAGAATTAATTTATACATCTTCAGCTCAACCACCTGTCGAAACTAATGACTTCAGTGGGGCTAACCAGAAGTTCAGACACACACACACACACACACACACACACACACACACACACACACACACACACACACACACACACACACACACACACACACACACACACACCAGACTAAATATTTAAGTATGGCTTCTACACAGGTAAATATCACGTGTGTTGTTTTGTCTCCGGTGTACAACTGCCGATGGGTCAGTAAAGGAATCGATAACATTCCTTCTACTCGTCCGTTTGTCTGTCCGTTGTTTCACCTGTCCGTTTATCATTCATTCCTTTCTGTCCCTCATCTATTTCTCTATCTTTCTCTGTTGTCCATTGTTTCCGCTTAATATATATTGTAATTAACGACGTTCATTTTTTGTTTTCATTGAGGATTAACACCAACAAAGAGTCATTATCAGAGCCACAAGGGGGAGTTACTATCGCCCCTCCCACTCTGTTGACTTGTAACTCCATGACGACATAAACACCCTTCCCCCTCACCCCACCACAGCTTTGTCGTGCAGCATAAAATCCTACGAATTAACTTGTCTGGGTTTGTGACAGCCAATTAGTGCGAGTCGTGCGTGATGTTACACCAGTGATGCGTAGCTGTGGAAGAAGGGGGGTGAAAGGGAGTGGAAGAGGATGGTGGAAAGGAAAGGGGAGGAGGGGGGGGGGTCTTAGTGGAATATGTGACGTCATCTAAGTCTCCTATTCACCTCCACCACCAATAGGAATTTCAGAATAGAAGGGAGGAACTGCATAAGTTTATCGACTCCAATGTTGTGACAGTACCTCGAAAAAACATAATATTCTTGTAATTATCCATTAATCATTCTCAACTTTCTGATAATCTAAAAATAAGAATGTCGTGATTTCGTGGAATTTTTGGCCTTGATCGTGGGTATCGTGTGGGTTGTGTAGGAGTGGTTACCGAGAATTCTAACTGGTGGCTTCTACCTTCGCGTGTTGTGGTAGTTGGTTGGGAAATTCCTGTAGTTTCTAATATCTGTCTACTTGGGTGTGTGTGTGTGTTAGTCAGTCCATCTCTTTGTGTCTGTTAGTCTTTATGGCTGTTTTGGCTGTGTGTGTATGTACGTGATTAACTATCTGTCTAGTCTGTTTGGTTATCCCGTCTGTTAATTTGACCTCTATAGTTGGTCAGCGGGTGAGGCGGGTGTAAGACATTGTTAATGGCATGTGGTTAGACTCTCTCATTTCCTAGTTTGCCTTAGAGCTTAAAGCCACTTAGTAACTTGGTAATAGATGTGGAGAGGAAGGGGGAAAGAAGGGGGGAGGGGGAAGGGGAAGGGGAAGGAGGAGAGGTGCTTGAAAGGAAAGGGAGATGGGAGGGAAGGAATGAAGGAAGGGTAGAGGGTAGAGGAGGGACTGGGAAGGGAGTGATGAGAGTAGGAATGGAGGGAAGGGAGGTAGGGAACTGGGAGAGGGAGGAGGGACACACACACACACACACACACACACACACACACACTTGCCTCTCACGTGGCCAGGCCCTCCTCTCCACTAATACCTCTCCATCCCTCTCTCTCACCCATATATCCCTCCCTCTTTCACTCCCTCCCTCTCCTTCACCCTTCTCTCACCTCTCCCTTTTTCATCCCCCTTTCTTTTCGTCACTTCATCTCTATTCCCTGTTCACCCTCCATGTAATCATTTTACCCTATATTCCTTCTCCCACCTTTCTCTCCATTTCTCTTCGCTTTCATCATTCATCCACTTTCTCACTATCTATTCCTCCATTTATCTTCATTTCCTATATTCATAATTATCCTTTCATCTCCATTTTCCTTTGTCTTAATCTTCTCTCCCATAACTTCTTTGTTTTTCCTCTATTCTCACTCCTCCTTCGTTATCCTTGTCCTCTGTTAATTTTCATCTTCTTATTCATCATCTTATATCTATTTTCCTTCTTTCTATCCCTTAATTAACCCTTGTTCCTTCTCACTCTCTCATTCCCCGTCATTTATCCTCCTCTTCCCGTCTTCCCATCAACATTCTCTCCCCCCCTTCTTCCCTCCCCTTCCTCGCTTATTCCTCTCCCCTCCTTCTTATCCCCTGCCTTCTCCTTCCTTCCCGTTCCTTCCCTCCCTCATTCTTCTCCCTTCTTCCTTCCCACCCCTAACCCTCTTCTTCTTCTTCCCCTTTTCCTTCCTACCCTCTCTTATTCCTCTCCCCTCCTTCCTCGTCTTCCCCTACCCTCCTCATTCCTTCCCTCCTTCCTTCCTCTCCCCATCACTTCCTTCCTTCCTTCCTTCCTTCCTTCCTCCTGCTGGTATACACACATTGAGACACCAGGTCGTCGGCATTGACCTTCCCTCCTCGGCTAACCTTTAACCGTTCCTGAAACTTGATTTTGTTTGATTTTTCTTGATTTTTTTTTTTTTAGATGTAGATTTGGATTTTTTTTCTTTCGATGTAAAGGCAAAGGTTAAAGTGGGGGTTTTTTAGGGGGTTGGGGAGAGGGAGGATGAGTGTGAGATGGAGAGGGATATATGTTGAGGGAGGAAGGGGTGGGTATGTGGGGGAGAGGGGTGGGTGTATGTTGGGGAGAGAGGGGAGTGGGAGGATGAGTGTGAGAGGAGAGGGTGTGAATGTGGGGGAGAGAGGGAAGGGTGAATATAGGGAGAAAGTAAAAGAAAGTGTGTAGTAGAGGGGAGTAGAGTGTGTGTGGTGCATAATGAAGGAAGAGTGAGAGAGTAAGGAGAGTGTGGAGGTGTGGGGAAGAGGAGAGTAGGGTAGAGGAGAGGAAGAGGAAAGAGGAAGAGAGCAGCGAAGCGCTATGCCAAAAGGGTCCAGAAGGATACGTTTGAAGTTTACATGACACACACACACACACACACACACACACACACACACACACACACACACACACACACACACACACACATTCCTGAAAAAACCTATTTGAGTGACTTAAGCGAAACTTGACACACACAGAGCATAACGTATAAGCAACAAGTGGACAGAATTTCATTGCCAAATAACCACGATCAAGGTTACAATGTTAGGTCAAATTTACGTCGCTATTTTGGTTAACTTATGATAATGATACTTTTTAATAATACTTAAGAGAATAATTATCGTCGTGGTATTATGAAATTTGACCGTGGGAGGCATTCATTTTATTTGTATTTATAATGAATGCGAAAAAAAATGTAAAAAACAAAATTAATATATAAATTCAGGATCATAATTGGGTTTAATTGCCATCATTAGTTCTTTCATGATAACTAGTGTAGTTATGTTACTAATTTTTACTTATTGTCATTACCGGGATTATCATATTGTGACCAGAGAGACAATTTTGTTGATTAACTTTATTTAGTAGTAAATATTTTTGTGGTGGTGAATACATTTGCATTCCTGAACACCCTTGCAGTCCTGAACACCTTCGCATTCCTGAACACCTTTGCATTCTTGAATACTCTTGCATTCCTGAACACCCTTGCAGTCCTGAACACCTTCGCATTCCTGAACACCTTTGCATTCTTGAACACCTTTGGGTACTCCACACCTTTGAGGAGCCCAAACATCCTTCAGGTACGCAACATCTTTGAGGTACTAAAGCACCTTTGAAGTGTTGAATCCTCTTAGAAACCTGAATACCCTTCCTCTCACCAGTCGCGTCCCTCACAGCACCAGACCTCTATAAACGTCAAGGTATTTGTCACGTATTAGTACTAAAACCCTACCTGTAGGTTGAGGACTTTTGCTGTGCTCCACCACCTCCCAGTATAACCTCCACATCCATCCACTTCACCACCGTACCTCATCCACCTCACCACCATGGCACACCCTCCCTCTCATCCACTTCACCACCGTACCTCACCACCATGGCACACCCTCCCTCTCTCTTCCACACTACCTCTCTTTTTATTCTCTTCCACACGCTCTTTCATCCATACTATTCCACACATACTCCATCTAAATACCTTTCATTGCTTCCCCCCATGCTCTACTAATACCCTACCTCACCTTTCTACTCACACTACCCCTTAACCTCTCCCTTTATTACCCCTTGCTCCTTACCCACCCCTTCTCCCCTTCTCCCCTCAAACTACTAACTCCCTCCCCCTTAACTCTCCATTTCCCTTCCCCTCAGCCCTTACCCCCCTCACCTTCCCCTCCCCCCTCACCTTCCCCTTTCCCCCTTATTGATTCCTGGCGGCGTCACAAGAGCAGCGTCTGAAGGCCGACACGCGACTGCAAACACACGCACAGGGGTCTTAATGTACCCCCTTCCCCTTCGATCTTCCCTTCCCTCGTTTTACCAATTCTCCTCTTTCTTCTTCTCGTCATATCCTCCCTTCACTGCCCTCTCCCATTCCTCCCTCCTATCCTCCTATCCTCAACTCTTCACCTCCCCCGCGCTGGTCTGCCTCTGGAATCTATATATTAGTCTCAGTGTCGGAATGTATTATAAAGAGAGTCATTGAGTTTTTAGCATTAGATATTAAGAAGGTTATCTTAATGCATTAGAGTATCGTGTGTGTGTGTGTGTGTGTGTGTGTGTGTGTGTGTGTGTGTGTGTGTGTGTGTGTGTGTGTGTGTGTGTGTGTTCGTGTGTGTGTGTGTGTGTGTGTGTGTGTGTGTGTGTGTCGTTCGTGTGTGTGTGTGTTCAAGAAAGAGTCAGATAGAAAGAAGAACAAGAGAAACTATATAATCATCAAACAATAATAAGAAGAAAAGTATAATAATCAAGACTAATACTATAAAAATATATAATAATGAAAGAAAATGAAGAAAAACAAAGGTGCATAAATTCGTCGCGTAAATGAGAGTTTGTGCATGAGCAAAAATCCTTTATAAAGAAGAAAAAAACATTACAAAGAAAACAGAACGAAGAAAATATTAAGAGAACGGTATAAGACTGTCAAGAAATAACTTTGACTCATAAACAAAGCTCTTTTTACGGTACGTTGAAGGGAATAAAATAACGAAATGGCCTTTTGGTCGTTGCTTAAAATGGTTTTACCCGATGCAAATAAACGAACGAATCAAAATATCAGAAAATTACCTCGGTTTAACATGGGAGTTTTAACAAGTGACGACTCAAATCACGTGATTGGTTAAACTTGTCTTAACGAAAAATAGTTTAACACACATCTAAAAATGTGTACAGTAGTTGCAATCACGAGGAAGTTTAAAATGTAACGAGTGAAATGGTGTTGTTTATATACCTTGGTTTAACGAGGCATTTTTTTTATTTTTTACGACTGAAATACTGTTCATGTCGTTCGTGTAAGTTAACGAGGGTACAGTGTCGACATGTAACTTCTGTAATCACGCAGCTGGTGTACCATACTGTAACTTGGTCGTGATTGGAGTTTACAAATACGTACATTAATGTTTGATAGCGGGATTTGAGCGTTATAATAGTCAGGATTACACAGCTCGCTCAGTAATGGCATTTTTGACAGGTGGGACCCAACCTGACTCTAGAAATAGACGAGTTTAATCCACTGGCGGATAATACCTTGAAAGCAAAATGTAGATGAATTGATAAAAATTTTGTAGGTACTGTAGTTGAAAATGGAAGAATTAATGATTGAAGAGAGAAAGTGTTGCATTGTTTTTACCCAATTAGTTATAAATGAAATGTTCTGTATCGACGACACACACACACACACACACACACATACATACATACATATATACAGTATATATATATATATATATATATATATATATATATATATATATATATATATATATATATATATATATATATATATGTATATATATATATATATATATATATATATATATATATATATATATATATACATATATACAGTATATATATATAAGGAGATATTTGGAGTTATTATTAATGTTGCTGAACAAACTTTTATTTATCACACCAGTAAGTTCAGTTTGGCAGAATATTCGACATCACAAGTAATGAGGTACACACTTATTGTTACGTTCACTGATGTCAATTACTGTCAGCTGATAAAAATTTGTTCGTAATGATTTTGACGAATGCGTATATTTAATTAGTGTGTTGCTGTGCCCGCTTTAATAATGATGATGATGATGATGATGATATAATTAACAAAGGTAAGTTGGTATTTAGTTGTGACCCGGACGTTCACTCGATGAAAGATAATTTTTTTTTTTTTTTTTTTTTTTTTTTTTTTTTTTTTTTTGTAATTACGACCCCCGTGTTGCCTTTGATCTTGATACTGCCGAAAATCTTCTGTTTGCTTTTCCCAGCGGCTGCCTTCATCACGTTTATCTGGTTGGCTCTCCCTGTTTACCCTCATTGTGTTACGGTCTTGGCATGTTTTTGTGCCTTGACTGTGTGTGTTCAGCGGCGGGCTACATCGTCCTTATTCTTTTTATCTCTACAGAATATCATTGAATATTAATTAACTACTATTTGTTATTACATTTTTTCAGCCTTGGGTATCTGTACCATGGAAGAATAGTAATTACTTTATATTACCAGTAAAGCGCCATTCTTTTTCTCTCAATGGCTGCTCCGTGAAAGGCAGGATTGTGCGTGTGTGTGTTTCTCTTTTATGCTGAAAAACGAATACTAAATCACCAGTGGAGAAAATGAAATTGAATGAGAGGGATAGTTCAATTAGCAGATGTTAACTCGGCCAGTAATTAGGAAGATGAAATCCAGCAGAGACTGATTAAAAAAAGTTGATTAGTGATAGTCAATAGAGAACGATGAATTGAAATTAAAAAAAAATTATCATTAGCCAAATTATCTGATAATTACTAATGTTCTCTAAGCCATCAATTCAATGTCCACAAAAAGACGACCCGGAAGAGTTATTAAGTAGAACTAATCAACACTTAAACACTACAACTTTTTTCTTTTAAGTTTCAGACGATTTTTTTTATTAATATTTAGACAAAATATATTGAAAGGTAAGGTTTAAGCTGTTGAGGATAATCCAGTGGTAAAAAATTATAACTTGTCTTTGAAATTAAAACAGAAATAAAGTTGACTAATAAATGATATTATATTAAACAAAAGTATTTATTGTTATTTAAATCCAGACAAAAAAATATATAAGATTAAAGTAATAATTATAATCCATCAGTTGAAATGAGATCTTTCTTTATAGTTCGTACAGAAAAAAAAGTTTAATAGAAAAAGATGTCAGATAAATCACACCAAACAGTTTAATTGATTTTTTTTTTTTATAATTTGAAGAATAATTTTGATATAATAATCCATGAATCAGTATTTTAACTTTTAGACCTTAATTAGAAAAAACAACGTAATGATTTCTAGAAAGTAAATAATTACGTACCGTATTTTTATTGGAATATGGAAAAATATATATAATTTTTGGGAATTTCTTTTACCGTGAGTTGGAACTGGAATTTATATCTGTACTGGAGAAAAAAAAGAGAGACGTTGCAATTTGTTCAAGGATTTAAAGTCTGAATCTATAATTGTTGTTGGATTGCAGTCTCTCTCTCTCTCTCTCTCAGACAAAGGTAAGAGTCTCCTAGCATTATCAACAACTCTTCCTCAGAATAAAGTAAAAAAAAAAACAGAGAGAGATAAAAGAAAACATCCAAATGTGTCTTAACTTGATCCCATTTTCATTCTAATCAAAGGCAAGCGGCTTATCGCATCCCATTTTCTTTTTCCTCCCATTTTCTTTTTCCTCCCATTTTCTTTTTCCTCCCATTTTCTCTCCCACTTTCAAGGTAGACTTAAGAAGAGGAGAAAAACACACACGAAACTTTGCATTCCTTTCTTTTTCCTTCCAGTCTTGAGTCCTTGTTTTCCTGAGACTCTGTGTGTGTGTTGAATAATTAACTACTGGTATTTAAAGTTAATTGAAACAGCTTGAAAGTTCAGGGAACTAGAGAATCAGGTACAGTAAATTAGGGAAATAAGAGAAGTGGGAAATCAGGAAACTAAGAGAATAGAGAATTAGAATTCAGAAAATAAGGAAAACAGAGAATTGGAAGAACAAATAACAAGAGAAATAGAGAAATACACACGAAAATAAAAACCACGGATTATAGAACGAGGAAAAGAGAGAGAGAGAAATAATCAACAAGAAAATATGAGGGTTAACGAACAGGATTTGAAGAGAAACAGACAATAAGAATATTTAATACGTAGAAAACGGGAAACCAGGGAAATAACAAGGAGAAACTAGGAAATAAACAGTAAAACGAAACAGAAAACGAGGAACCAGGAAGTGTGGGAGAATAATGGTTTGCGTCACGCACGAATATCCTGGTCGTCTTTGGGAACCCCCGCGGCACAGCTAAATCCAAATGCCCCGGAGATTCGTTACTTCCTGGGAGGGTATAGGGGGGGAGGGGATGTGGGAGGGTGGGAAAGAGAGGTGTGGGAGGAGGACTGTTGTGTATCTCGGTTCTATGTAATAAATCCTCTTGTTAATCACTATCGAGGTGGGTGGATGGGCGAGTCCTTATTGGTTAACGACGGTGAGTGAACATTTGTGGTTATTAAGTCAATTGTGTAGAATAATGCGTCAAAAAATCGACTACTTGGCTAACATATACACTGTGTGTGTGTGTGTGTGTGTGTGTGTGTGTGTGTGTGTGTGTGTGTCCTGAGTCTTTGTGTGTACATGATGATGTTTTTTGTGTACCTGTACATGACACCACTGCAGTAAGGTGGTTCGTGTGTGTGTGTGTGTGTGTGTGTGTGTGTGCGTGTGCGCGTGTTCTTTGTTGGTCACGCTCGTATACATGGTGCAACCTTTGCGTGTTCATGTGGTAATAACCTCTGTGTGTACGTCAACAACCATGTGTGTATATCTAAGTGTTTACGTAAGCATGATGTACACATGACTGTGTGTGCGCGCGTGCGTGCGTGCGTGACCTCTTCCCCCACGTCATCATCGTGTGGGTGGGTGTGAACGTAATCCTGTGTGAGCATGTGTACGTCACCCCGTGTGCGTGTGTGGGAGGATGAACGGCGGCATAATCGTGCATTCTGTGTGATCACCGACCATCAGGGCGGAGAGTGAAGGTTCAAAGTCACCACACACACACACACACACACACACACACAGTTATGTCCGTACCTTTGTCTGATTTTTCTTGATGTACGTTATCTATTTCCTTATTTATTCATAATTCTATTTATATAACATTATCGTGCTAATTGCTCTTTTATTTATTTATATGAATTCCATAAAATATCTCCCAGCTATTGTTTAATTTATTTGGTTATTTAATTGTATATAAACATGTGTGTATTACTATTATTATTTTATTTCAATATAAACATAATTAATTAGATGATACTGTATATCAGAGTAAAAATAATTAATTAAATATTTTTCTATGTAAATACATCTATATAAACTTTTATTAAAGTTCGTATATGGTTTTGTCTTATATATAATCTTGCTATATCACACAGGTCTCTCAAGGGTGAACAGTGAACTACTGTAGGTTAGAACTGATCAACTGTTCACCTTTAGTTCATTCGCCTCTGTTCACACCCAGCTGATGTAAAACCATCAATCTGACCCAAGTTGTTAACTTTTTTTTTTTGTCCCTCGATGTTCCGATTGTTCACACCCGAATGATGAACAATCAATCAGGCACGTCCGAATAGTTATTTGTTCACCTTTATTACTGCGATTGTTCACCTACGGCAGTTGGACACGGTCAGTTATTGTTGTGCTTCCATTTTATTTCTTCATCACGTTTCCTCCCACTGTTCACATCTGGTCATTGAACAAAAAAAGTTAAATCAAATTCCTCTGTAAGTCAATGAACAATCAGACACGTCATGTAATTCGTCTTTGTTCATTACATATAACACCGTTGTTCATGTTTGGCCGTGGAACTTACATCAATTATACAACACTTGCAATTATCTCTCAAGTGTTTTGTTTTTACCGTAAGTCAGCCAGTTAACAGCACCATAACGTCTTCACTTACGAGTAATATTCATCGTACGAGCCACTGAGAAGCTGAGCCGAGGCATGAGTGTATGTTAGTGATGATGATAATGTTGACTATGTTGTGTGGAGTACCCTGAGCCTCAACTGGATAATGTTTTTATTTCTTTCCTGTACCTCAGGCGGTGGTTTATGCAACGGGGTAGGTCGTTGACTGGTGATATACCGTGTATAGTTTGTGTGTGTTTGTCTCTCAACATTATCATCATAATACGCATCACAGTAACCTTATTTTTCTTCTTTTTCATCATCATCATCATCATCATCATCTATCCTCGCGTTTTTCCATATAATGAATATCATTCACCACCACCACAATCCTCACTACCACATCTTATTTAATTTCAAAGGGAATCCGATTCCATCTTTCCCCAGCTAAAGAGAGGCAGAAAGATCGTCTCACGCCACAGAGTCAATAGAGACGAAAATCTCTACCTTACTCTTAAGAAACTCCGCCTTACTCTCGTCTCCTGTTGGGTTCTTGTGGTCAGTGGCTGTCACGGTGACGGAGCGGTGGTAGTGTTAGGGGGAAGTGGTCAATTAATTACTGGAGGGGAATTAAATGGTGGTGGGTAGTGGCTAAGGAGTACTAAATGGTATTAAAGGGGTGATAAGGGAGGGGGAGTGGTTAAGGGTACTGGGGGACTGGGTAAGGGTACTAGGAGGAGTGCTTAAGGGTACTGGGGGACTGGGTAAGGGTATTGGGGGAAGTGGTTGAGGTGTGTGTGTGTGTGTGTGTGTGTGTGTGTCGAGACGAGAATATCTGAAAGAGTTGTTGTTGTTGTAATCTGCTTCTCGTCTCCTCACTATATTTTCCCCCATTCATTCACCCACCGTCAGGCTTTAAGTCCCTCCCAGATCCTGTTTTCCCTCCCACGAGAGCATTAGTTATTAGGTCTAAAATACTCACTACAGGATATCCTTTTTCATTAACCACACAACACGGGGCCGTCCTTCCCTCCCCCCCTGCAGCACGCCTACTCCTCACCCCACGCCGTTATGTTTTATGTCCGTCGGGGATAAGAAACTAACAAGGGCTAATCGGCTTTGTTTTAGTCCGTGACGTCATCCTTTCACACCAGTGAGCTTTGTTTTTTGTTTTTCATTCATGACGTCACTTTATCGACGGCCAGTCATCTTTTCCCTTGTCAGTGTGACGTCATACCACCCCGACCAATGAACTTTTCCCATCTCTGGGGCGTCAGGGCTTATCCTGCTATGACGTAAAGGATTGACGCCAGAATTTATGATCGAGTTTATTTATTTAGATATTGTATTTTGGGTCTTAACCTGACACGGCCGAGGCTTCCCACAGGTGGGTATTTATGCATGAAGACCGCTGACGTAGGCTCGGGTCGACGATTACCTGTGGGCGGTGTTAAAGACGACAACCACGAGGAAAACTGTTAAAAGATAATGTTGATATGATGGAGGATATGTGTGGAGGGTTACCGACGAGCCTCTCAGGGTGATGATGTACGATAAGAGTTTATTAACCCCGAGACCTTGTTTATTGTTCGTGTTCAGTACCTGTTGTGGTGTGTGAGATGATGAGGCTTTTAACTACTGGTGAGGGAAATCATTTTACTACTTGATAATCGTAATAGATATAGATTAAGTCAGTCGTGCGCCTTTACACACACACAACCTTACAGTCTCTCTCCTCTAAGCTTATTCCTCTGAACTTTTAACCTTTAACCTCTTGTGACCTCATGACCTTGTCTAACACACCCACCAGGTGACCTAGACATAGCGTGACCTTAAATCACTATAAAAAAAAATATATATATATATATACAAAAATACAGGTTAAAATTTCATGACCCCTTACTCTTGTGATAACTAAATTTAAAGGTCAAGTTTTTAAATAATTCCACCATCTTATATTATATATTAGTCCAGATAATTTCTCTATTATACTAATCTAGTTAATCTTTTCTTCCGCGTATATATATTTACCTATATTAATGTAGAATATATTTTTGCTATATATTAATTCAGGTAATAATAATGAGAGCATTAATTGTGGGGAGAAATACGGAGTTGGTTGGTGAAGAGAGAGAGGAAGGAGGGACCCGTTCGTATTGCAAGCCGCCTTTGTTTGGATTCACTGAAGCGTTCGTGTAAACTGCTGCTTCTCGTTCCTGGCGGTTGTTTATAATGAAAATTTAATTCGCCTCTTATATTATGAAGCTAATCCCGCGCCACGCACTAAGGGGGGGGGGGAACTCGAGGCTAGGGAAAATGCGTCCTTTCATCACACTTGAAGTTCATGGCTGTGGGCGTAGGGGGGGGGGAGGAGAGAGAGAGAGAGAGAGACGGAAGGAGAGAGAGATTGGACGAGAGGCACAAGTACACTACAGATGTGCTGAGAGGGGGAGAGGAAGAGAAAAGAAACAGGGTAGGAAAGAGGTGGAGAGAGAGAGAGAGTGGAAAGGAAGAGTCATTACAGCACGTAGAAACAAGAGGAGAGACAAAAGCGGTAAAAAGAAAGTAGAAATTACAATTACCTAAACAAGTAGATAATTGATAAACAAGTGGGCAGGTAGATAATAAGGTAGATAGACAAATATAGAAAAAAAATGGATAAATAGAAAGATAAACAAACTGATAGGTATATAGTGAAAAATATAAGTAGATTAGGGAAATAGGTAGATTGATACGCAAGACCCTAGATAGGTTAGTGTAGGTAGGTCGATAGGTAGGTGTAGGTAGGAATTCGTGGGTAGACAGGTAGATGTACTGTACAATATAATTAATGATCACTTAAGGTAGGTAGGTTTTTCTAACACCCCACGCGAGTAGAGTATCGCGTGACGTAGCTGCGCGCACACACACACACACACACCTCTCTCTCTCTCTCTCTCTCTCTCTCTCAAATTGAAAAGAATATATCAAGGGAGAGGAGGAGAAAGGGGCGACAAGGCCACCACTCTAACACACAGACAGACAAGATCCTTCTAAAGTCCTCTGAATTACACCCAGGAAGACAGCAGTAAGTGTCTAGAGGGGAGAAGGGGGGGAAGGGGAAGAGGAGAGGCGAGTAAAGGGGGAAGTAGAGGAAAGAAGGAGGAAGGGGGGAAGAGGGAATGTATAGGGGGAAGAAGGAAAGGTGGAGAAGAGTGAGGACGGGAGGGATGGAGGGAGTGGTGACGGAGGAATGAGGTACGGACGGAGGGACGGAGGAGTGAGGGACAGAGGGAGGGAAGGGGGGGGACTATCCTTCAGGGGCGGTGGGTCAACGAACCTTGAAAATGTGACAAAGGACAACTCAGGCAGCGACCCGGGGGAGAGGAAAATATTTACTGAGTGTTGGACCACGACGGAGGAGGAGAGGAAGAGGAAGAGGGAAGAGGAGGAGGAGGAAAAAGAGGAGGAGGAGGAGAAGAAGAAGGAAAAGGAAAAAAAGGAGAGCGAAGGGGGAAGAGGTGAAGGAGGAAAAAGAAGAAGAGGAGGAGAGCGAAGGGGGAGGGGGAGAAGAAGAAGAAGAAGGAAGAGGAGGAGAGCGAAGGAGGAGGAGAAGAAGAAGGAAGGCGAGAAGGAAGGAGAAGAACAAGGAGGATGAGGACGAGTGGAGGAGGAGGACAAAGAGGGGAAGAAGGATAAGAAGGACATGGAGGAAGAGAAGAAAAAAGAAGAAATTGAATTGCAGGAAAAATATGTAAAGTTAAAACACAAACTTCTACTACATAAGAAAAAAAATGAAACACATTTTTACAGGTATATGTTTAAAAGGAAAGTCCTCTTCGATTTTTTTTTTTTTTTTTAAGTTTTCAAAAGTTCCCATAAATTCATAACCCCTTTTCGGAAAATAAGTCAAAAGATATTAGCGTTCTCCCCTCGTTTTGGAGTGAAATATACGAGAATTTCCCCTCTTTTTTTGTGTGTGTGTTGTCTGTCTGTGTCCTGCCAATGAAAATACAGAATTGTTGCATGTATGAAAAATTATTGGACCTGGGTGCCACTCGCTACCGCCTGATTGAAAGCCAGTTTTTCAGAGATATTTACAGAGATAAAAAAAAATTGTGGAATAATATTTATCCCGGACAAATCAAATAAGCCAATTGAAAAACTAAATTAAACACAAGTTGCAATGGCGAACGGCGAGCGACAGCCATTGAGGTTTTGGCGGTGTTTTTTTTTTCTTTAGTCTTTTATGTTGTGTTTTTGGGGGGGTGGGGTGAAGACGTTATTCCCTCTTACTCCTCTTCTCCTCTTCCCTTTCCTTCTCCTCTTCTCCTCTTCTCCCTCTTCCTCCCCGCTCATAAAATTCACACCTTATCTTACTGGGTAGCGAATTGGGCAATGTATATCCATTCACTTTTCCCTCTTCCTTCTCCTTCCCCCCATTCCTCCCCTCATCATCTTCCCTCACCTCATGACGCCCACACTCTGAGGGGAAGGGGGAGTATTTATCCATTTCCCCCTCTCCACCCCTCCTTGTCCTCCCGTTCCCTTTGTCCTAACACCCACCCTTTGTAGTACGTGTGTGTGTGTGTGTGTTTACGTGGATGTACGTACAATATTTACACTTGTACTCACACAGAGGGAAGAACAGGTCCTTGTATATGCATGGTACAAGGTGCTGAAAGAGAGAGAGAGAGAGAGAGAGAGAGAGAGAGAGAGAGAGCAGTGAGTGGGAACCAATTGAACAGAACGACAGGCGTGGACAGATAGAAGCGACACTGACACATAAAGATAGACAGTTAGGAGAGACAGAGAGACACATACAAGCTGCTGATGGACTGAGAGACATCGACAGGTATATAGGAATTACAGAATGACAGACATTAAACTATAGTGATGGCAGGTTAATGAAGCTATTGATGGTGTGTTATAAGAGAGAGTCACTCAGGTAAATTGAAAGAAGTTAGTACAGACGAGGGAAATTTTCCGTCAGGTGGTAATGTAAGTAAACACACATCTGGCTGGCTGGTGTGTGGGCAGTCACATGTAGATTGGAAAAATGAGACAGACAATCAAATAACGAAACAGACACAGACAGACACGTCTCAAAACACACACACACACACACACACATCTCAACAGACAGACAGACACACACACAGAGCTTCATATACCATCATACCCAGAAGGCCACCCAAATCCTGCATATATAAACACATTGCAGCGGACAGACAGCCGAAGACCCAGTAAATTCTCTTCTTCAGATACCTAATAAATTTTTCTGTCATATTCCAAGCGAAGGAAGAACAATTTCCTCACGTTTTAGGAGTGTGAGATGGAGGGGAGGGGGGGGAGACAGACATTGGAAATGGGGAGGAGGAAGAGTGGAAGAGTGGGGTGGAAAGGAGGAGGAGGAGGAGGAGGAGGAAGTATAGAGGAATTGAGTTATGAAGGAAGAAGTGGAGGAAGATAGAGGAGGAGGAATTAGTAGATGGCGATTGAGAAGAGGAAGGGGAGGATGAGGTGAATTGGTTGAAATGACGAGGAGGAAGGAAGGAAGGAAGGATGAATGGGTGAAGATGAGAAGGAGGAAGAGGAGGAGAAAGAGGGATGGGTGGTGAAAAGATGAGAAAGAAATGGATTGAAAGGGAGAGGAGGAGAGAACACAGGTAAGGTTAAGATGATGTGGACGAAGAAGAGAGATGAGTGAAAAATAGAGAAGAATAAACATAAATGGAAAAGAAGAGAAAGATGGAGGGAAAGAGGAATGGATGGTGAAAGAGGAAAGAGAAAAAAATAGAATGAAATAGGGACAAATGGGCACCAAATAGGCATAAATAGGAGGTTACAATTAATAGGAAGAGAGAAATAAAAATTGGGTAGATATGAGGAACTAGAAGATCAAGAAGAAGGAATTGGTGAGAATTGGGAGAGAAATAAAGACAAATAGATAAAGAGAGAGGGGAGATGGAAGGAGAGAATAAGGAGACAGCGTGATAATGAGAGGACATAAGGAGTATAGAAGAGAGGCTATTTAGAGTATAATGACCACCATTAAGCCAGGTAGCCATAAGCCTTCACCACCACCACTGTAAACTTTGATCACACTGGAATAGATTAGAAAGGAGAGATAGAGAGAGAAAGAGAGGGATAGAGAAAGGTGCGAAGAAAGAGATGTAGAAAGAGAGATTAAGATAGAAAGAGAGAGAGAAAACTAAATACATAGAAAATTAAATCAAACTAATAAATTCATAACATTACCGAAATCACCAGTCAATTCACTCACCTGTGTCAGCAAGTCAGGTCAGACATTCATTCACCTGTTGTAATTACTATGGCCACACTGACGAGACAACAGCGTGTAATATACTTATACCCCTTGAGTGTGTGTGTGTGTGTGGCGAGAAAATATGGGCTATACACCTCGAATATTTTATCCGTGGCACTAAATCTTCCGACCAGTAATATTATCTTCAGTTCAGAATCGTGCGCGGGTGTGATTCAGAATCTCAAATACACGGGCGAAATTTTTGAATCCGACAGTCAATTCGAATCGTGCAATAAAATAGAAACTGAAGGTGTATGTATGTGTTCAGTTTATTATTGTAAGAATTTTGGTTTAGTTTGATTTGCTTAGGTTAGGTTAGATTAGATTAATAACTTGGTATAATCCCTCTACAGTGTTAAATATTCTAAGTTAACCCATCAGTTATTGGAGATATATTGAGAGAATGAACAAACACAGAATCGTCAAACACTTTTCCAATTCTGAATCGCAAAAAACAATCTGGCACGCATTATCTTGTATCCTTCAATAAATTCGTGTCTTTCAATGATATCAATCTTACTCTCATCTTATCCTATGTATATCTCTTAAATATCTTCGAACATTCGTGTTATTTTCCAATTCAGAATCGTAGTCGCTTGGTACAGAATTACAAAAAAAATGGAAAAATTATCATGAATACTGTTTGTGGTTGCTTTCAGAGATAGATTACAACATAAGGGCCTGATTCTGAATTACGGAAAAAAAAACACGGGAATAATCGTGAATCCGGTGGGAGGTTGCATCCGGCAATAAATCTCGCGTTAAGAACACTCAGGAGATGCACTCAAGCCTAAGTTATGACCTGTTTCACAAAAAGCTCAGAAGCCTTGACAAGAGGCAATTTATAAGTCCTATTTCGGGCGGTAACACACAACAGCTAAGCCTGCCAGAAATAACTATTTATCCTTCTGTTACTGAGGTGAGTGTAAGGGAAGTTAGGTCCGCTCATTTGGTGGTGATATATCGCGGTCTCCAAGCTGTCTGTCTTTGTGTGTTACTATTATACCGTTGTCTAAGTATTTTGGAAGGTATGATGAATATGACGTCACTCTCTCTATTTCCTGTTTATTATCTCTTTGTGGTGAGAGAAATAATAGAGAGACAGAGACAGTAATGTAGAGTAACCCACATAGTCCACAAATACCCTGATACAAGTGGGTTTTAAGAGAGAGAGAGAGAGAGAGAGAGAGAGAGAGAGAGACCCTTTTATAATTGGATTAATCAGACTTAACAATTAGGCCATGAATAACCAAACACACAGGGATTTACAGCCATATTTCTGCCCCACATCACAAATTATATATAATAATATTTTTTTTTTTAACCCATTATGACCTGGAATTCTCAACCGTGTGGAGACGTCGCCGAGATCCTTTACCAATCAAGTAATCGTTTCCTCGGAATAATATTTTTTGTCCATTTTTTTTTCGACTGTAACATTTAAGTGTTGGAAAGCCACAGTAATCGGTATTCATATATCACCCTGAGCAGGTCATTCGTTGCCGAGTTAATGAACTGATAAATCAAGGTGATAAATGGAGCCGAGCTGTGTGATAGAGAGCTCCTGAGAAAGTCGTGCAGGTGTGTGAGGTGAGGCAGGTGGAAAGGAGGTGAGGGGGAGGGGGGGGGTTGTTGTACTCTGACAGGGGGAAGGAAGGGGGGGAGGGGATTTATCTTTTTCTCTTATACGTCTAGTAAAGGTTGTCTTCTTTTGCTTTCTGTATATTGGTCTCTTTACTGTTTCTTCTTTTTCTTCTTTCGTTCTTATTTTCCTTCTTTTTTTCTTTTATTCTGTTTCCTTCCTTTTTTCTTCTTGTTCATGTTTTTTTTTCCTTTCCTTTCCTCTCCTTTCTTCTCCTTTTTCTTCTTTCTTCTTTGTGTCGTTCCCTTCTTCTTCTTCCATTATCACTATCATTTTCCATCACCACCCTCATCTACATCAACCAGTACCCTTACTCTTTTATATACTCATCATCATCATCATCATCATCATAAGCAACTCCCTCCATCACCTACTACAACACCATCACCACCACCACCACCCTCAACATCAACTAAAACACAATACCATCATCACCATAACCACCACCACCATCATCCACCCTCAGCATCAACTAAACCACAATACCATCATCCAACACAGCCCCACCACCACCACCACCATCATCTAACACAGCACCATCACCACCATCATCTAACACAGCACCATCACCACCATCATCTAACACAGCACCATCATCACTATCATCCAACACAACACCATCATCACCTCCTCACCACCACCAGCGTCACCAACAATAGACCCATCTCACATGAGGTTGGATATTCTTATGTTTATCCCGAGGTCCTCCTTGATGCCTGCGTGAGACGTCGGGTCGTGTCGGCAGGAGATAAGCACCGTTAATGACAGCCTCAAGCCATCGCAGAATCCTACATTGCATTAGGTCCTCTCCTGATGGTGATGACATCGCCTGGCGTGACAGTCGCTTCGCTCGTGCTGGCGGCGTTAGCTATAATGATTGTGTGTGTGTGTGTGTCATCTGTGTGTGTGAGGGTGGTACTGTACGTGAGGTTGTTTAGTGTCTATGTCTCGCTGTGTCTCGCTATGTCTCGCTGTGTCTCGTCATGGTGTTTGGTCGTGGTATGTGGTGATTGACGGTGATTTGTGGAGGTTTACAGGGAGTCATGGTGATTGACAGTCTTGGTTCTAAAGTGGTTTGTGAAATTCTAGGCTGCCGCTTATTCAACCTGTTGACCTATCATAACTCCGTCCCCTAACAACAAATTAATGACCTTTCAATTCTGACCTCTCACGCCCTCGACCCCTGACCCCTGACCCCTATTCCTCAGTAACACAGAGCCAGGCAAGCCCACACGACACATCGCATCAAATAGAATTTTGTCTGAAATGAGGAACGAGCGTGGGTGACGTGATGGGGGGGAGAAGGGGTGCAACAATCCCAGGTGAGCTGACGGTGTCATTGCACAAGGGGGGGGGAGGGGGAAAGGGAGGGGATTTGCAGCAGTTCCATATGAATCTTGTTCTCATTAAACAACTCTGGGGGGATAAGGGAAGGGGTGGCTGCAACCATTAGAAGGTGAACGTCTGTTGTTGTTCCAAAAGTTAGGGAATACTCCTCTTCCTCTCCTTCCTCTCTTTCCCTCTTCCCTCCCTCCTCCCTTCCCAATTTTTCTCTCACTATCTACGTTTTCCTCGAACTTCTTGGCCACAGAATACGGTGTGAGGACGTATCTCTCCCTTACCTTGACTGGACAACACCAAGTTTACTCTTTAAAGTTCCTCAGTCACGGAATCAAGTACACGAACCATCCATCGTCTGTTGCCGTGCGTGTATGACTGTGGCTGTTGTAAAGTTATCAAGATATACCACACACACACACACACACACACACACACACACACACACACACACACATTCAAATAACAATTCTTTGGAAGTTTCATTCTCGGTGAAATTCAATTTAATCCGGTCAGATTCTTCAAGGACGGAATAGGCTTGTCCAGGGAGGATATTGGCCGGCCAAGATTCGCCTCCCTCCGTCAGAATATCTACTCCGCCGCAGGATATTGTGTCTCTTCGGTTCCTGCCTTCGGGATACGCCACTTTCACTTGGCTGGATAGTCCAACTAAGTCCTTCCGAATCCTCCAGGGTTTTCTTGGGGTCCTGCAGCGTCTTTCTTGATCTTCCTAGGGTGCTGCTGGGGCCTTTATTCAAATCAATTATCTAAGGTCTTGGTCGTCACGTGTAATCTTACTTGACTCTTGGTATATTTTCACAACACAATCTCTGTTACCATTACCTTGAAGCAGAAAAAAAAGGACATCCATGGTAGTATGTAAGCATGCAAGAGAACTAAACCTAATATTTAGATATTGTCATTTTGTGAACTAATAATGATATTTTATTTACCTCATGAAACATTCTCTCTACAGTAAACTAACCAGGTGATTCTTTTTGCCCTACAGAACGTCAGGTGGAGGAGATCACCTTCAGGGGCCGTGAGTACCTTTGGTGGGACCTACGCAGGACTGGTGGTCAGCCCCTCGCATCTCAGAGTGACCAGCTCTCCTTCTCCTTCAAGACCAGACATCCTGCAGGCGTCCTCTTCTTCTCCGGTAGGTGCAGGAGTGCTCTTAGTCCTCCTCTTTGAAGCGTCTCACAGACATGGTAGACATTTTTATATCCTATTCCTAAAGATGTTCTAAAATATCTTTAACGTGAAGGAGCTTTATACTGTACGTAGGCTGAACGAGACAAAGGGACTACCACACACCAACTGTAAATTATGACATATGATTTAACCTTTTCTCTTAATATAAACCTAGTAATGACACTGACGAAGAGCGCTGTCAATTACACTTTTATTTCCAAAGAATAAAATTCATAGTATTAACCTCCGACCTACTGTAGGCGGCGGCGACGGTGGCGGGCTCGTATGAAAATTGACTACTTGCGTCATAACCTGCAGATGTCTTTTGTTATACCAAGTTTTTCTTCTGGTTAGATAATCAATTGTCATCACTGTAGTGTAGAAAATAAAGAAGACCGCGACCTAAATTTTGTCATTTGCTCAATTACATCACATCCGGAAGCTTGTGTTGAAAGAGCATTAGAGTTCGATAATAAAATGATTAACTGTCATCTTCTTTTTTGGGGGGTATTAATGAATGTTGCTGCGTTATTGGCTGATAGAATTATTTTATTGTTGCTTTGAATGTGTTGTTGACCTTTACACCGTGACCTAGAATTTGACCTTCTAGATTTAACTTGAAATTTATTGGAACGGACGAGTAATTCCCAGGACTGTTAGGTTTTACGTTTTTTCTGTTCTAATTCTTCCTTCCTCCTCTTCCTCCTCCTCTTCATCCTCCTCCTCTTCTTCTTCCTGCTCCTCTTCTTCTTCCTTCTCCTCCTCCCTCTCCTCCTTGTCCTCCTCAGTTTTTACTCCTTTCTTCTTTGTCTCCTGAACCATCCAAATCTGCACTTCACATTCTTTCAATCACCTTCCTCTCTTCCTCAACCATATTCTCTCTCCCATCCATCCCCATTCTCATCTATCTACCCACTACACCACCCCCCTGATAATAACCTTCTTACCCTCTTACCTATTCCACCCATCCCATCCCTACAGAATGAGATATAACTCACCCAGAATACCCAACTCAGATCCCACCCACTCCCCTCCTTAATCCCCCTCCTCCCATTCCGCATTATTCACCATTACCCATTCATGTGGGAGTCTCAGCGGACACACACACACCACTGCCGTCCCCTGACTTTGCTCGATATAGCAGAAACAGTCAATGTAGCAGCCGGGAGGAAAGCGAGGTTCATCAGATTATCAGTCATTCAGTCCCAAGTATAGAAACGCTATTTCTGCCGATTAGACTTTGGGAACACACGGCGGCGAGACGACGAATAGCCACTGATGTTAGAGATGCATTAGGTGGAGTCTCTCTCTCTCTCTCTCTCTCTCTCTCTCTCTGTCTCTCTCTCGTTTAAATGTGACGGAGTAAGAAAATGTAAATAGAGATTAAAAACAAACTTGAAAGTAAAAAATAAAACAAACATCAACAAACGCAGAGAAGAAGAAGAAGAAGAAGAAGAAGAAGAAGAAGAAGAAGAAGAAGAAGAAGAAGAAGAAGAAGAAGAAGAAGAAGAAGAAGAAGAAGAAGAAGAAGAAGAAGAAGAAGAAGAAGAAGAAGAAAGAAGAAGAAAGAAGAAGAAGAAAGAAGAAGAAGAAGAAGAAGAAGAAGAAGAAGAAGAAGAAAGAAGAAGAAGAAGAAGAAGAAGAAGAAGAAGAAGAAGAAGAAGAAGAAGAAGAAGAAGAAGAAGAAGAAGAAGAAGAAGAAGAAGAAGAAGAAGAAGAAGAAGAAGAAGAAGAAGAAGAAGAAGAAGAAGAAGAAGAAGAAGAAGAAGAAGAAATTACTCTTTATAAGATGAGAGAATTAAATTAAAGAAAACGGAAACTTGCCAAGATACAAAAGAAGTAATTGAAGATAATCCATATCCTCATTATACCCGCCTTCTACTGTACCCTCAGAGGATGTCCCACAGAAGGTACAGAATTCATAGACTGTACAAATTATCTCCACCACCTCTATTATGCTGTCTGTAGTCGTTCGCTGAGCTAGAATCCGGATTCATTTAGATTTCAGTCTTAATTTGGGCTGTGTTTAGTGAGTCAAGTTCTTGTCCCTTTCTGACCTGACTGATGTTTGTTGGGTTTTTGTACGCGAGGGATTTTTTTTTTTCTAGTGTGGTATAGATTGCGTTAAAAGCACGTTAAAACTGTACGGTAAGTCAGGGTGTTATTTATGATCAGTTACAAAACAATTAACGCAAGCATCTGCAAAATCCTTTATTCCCGAAAATCCGTTATTCCAGAGCATCCGTTATTCCCGAAAATCCGTTATTTCAGAAAATCCGTTATTCACAAAAATCCGTTATTCCAAAGCATCCGTTATTCCAGAAAATCCGTTATTCCAGAGATGGTTGATTGATATTGAAAAACGATAATGGATTTGACATCTTAGTTCGTAGATGAGTTTATTGCGATGGCCATGAAACAACCTCTGATTGGTAAAGTATTTATTTAATGGATTACCTGAAGATTAGACACCCTAGCTTATTTCAACCTGACTATTAACCCCCCCCCCCTCCCCAATCCTACCTGGGGGGTTAAGTTAGGTTAAGTTAAGCTACTGTTATGGTGATCAATCCTGTGGAAAGGCAGGAATGCAGGAAATCATATTGAAGAGAATAAAATATAAAAAGTAGACGAAGAGGAAATAAAGAAAAAAGAAAAAGAAAGAAAATGAATGAAAAAAAAATAAAGGAAAAGGAGGAGGAAAGAAGAATATGAAAGTAAGAAATCAAAAAGAAGGAAAAGAACAACATAAGAAAAACGAAGTAGAAAAGGGGAAGGAAGGAAGGAAGGAAGGAAGGAAGGAAGGAGAGAGAGAGAGAGATAAAATCCTTGTTGTACCTCCACTCGGGAAGACAAGGAGAGGTTGTAAGATGATAGTTTACCTTAGAGGAGAAACTTTGGCTGTAGAGGGTATCGTGTAATAATCTTCCTCTTCCTCCTCTTCTCCTACTCTTCCTCCTCTTCTCCTCCTCCTCATAAAAGGAAAAAAAGAAGTGGAGGTGATGTTGAGGAGGTGAAAGAAAATAACAACTGTGGGAATTCTTGCTGACGGGTCTTGAAACACAAACACACACACACACACACACACACACACACTCACGCACGCACGCACACACACACGCACGCACACACACACACACACACGCACACACACACACACACACTCGCTCTCTCTCTCTTCCAACAGTAGATGCAAGCAGTCTCTTCCTCCTCCTCCTCCTCCTCCTCCTTCTCTTCCTTCTTCCTTTTCCACCCCCTTTTCTTTCTTCCTTTTCCTCTTCCTCCTTCTCCTCCTCATCCTTCTCCTCTTTTTCTTCTTCTCCTCCTCTTCCTCCTCCACCTTCACTTCTTCCTTCTCTTCCTCCTCTCCTCCTCCTTCTTCACCTGCTAACGCCGTACAACATCCAGTAAATCCTCGTCTCAACAGGTCGTATCTCCTTGCAAGTCCAACAAGTCTTGCTCTGCTCACCCTGTCGCATCTCCCCCACGTCCAACCTTCATCCTCTGGAGTTCCTTGGATTTATTTTTACGTCATTACTCCTGATTTTCTCTCCAGGACTTTTTTTTTTTTACTGGGATTTTATTTTTTATTATTTTTTTTGTGGTGATTCTAAATGTCCGTCTCTTGCCTTTTCTCAACACAAGAATATAATGACTTGAGATTTTTTTTTTAATGGTGTGCTGTTTTGTATTAGGCCAAGTGTGTATTCTGTTTCTTGGTACAGAGAAACAGACTGAGATAGAGATAAAGATGGAATTAAACGAGCGAGAAATATAATTAACACACCTTCCCCCTCCTCTTCTCTCTCCTACAGGTGATGGTAAGGACTACATCAACATGGCTCTTCGTGAGGGAGGTGTTCTGGTGACCCTTGACATGGGTGGTGACCCTCTTAAGGTCACCGTCAGACCCGACAACGTCCGCTTCGATGACAACCAATGGCACACCGTTAGCGTCCACAGGGCCGTCAAAGAGGTGGGTACCGGTGATGTGTTGTGAGTTGTTCTTTTTGAGTCGGGATGCTTTTTTGAGTAATTTTTTTGAGTTAGTGTTTTTTTTTTTAGTCTTGATGGTACTTTATTTTTTAGTTCTGATTCTATTTTATTTTTAGTCTTAATGCGTTTATTTGAGTCGTTTTTGTTTTCTTGAATCACGATATTGTTATTTTTGTTAGTCTTATGTTATTGTTTTGGACTCGAGTGTTTTTTATTAAGTCTTGATGCTATTACCGAGTCTTGCTTCCTCTACCGTGTTGTATCTTTGAGTCTCAAGAGCATCCGTCTCAAGTGACTCGAGGAACCGCAGGAGAGATGAACCGCTCGCTCATTCAGACATAAATTCCAAAAACATCAGAAAACATCAGAAAATAAGAGTAAATAAATGAGTTTATTTGAATTTATGTAGAGATTAAATTGGTTAGTTGTGATTGGCTTTTATTTTGAATTTATGTAAGTTATAGGTAGTAAAGGAAGAAAGGAATTATGTGTAAGAGGAGAGTTATATTAAATAGCTTATGTGAATCTGTACGCTGTATGGATGAGATGAATAAACCTGTTTTTTACTGTGGCTGAGGTGTGTATGTGTGTCTGTCTGTCTGTCTGTCTTTCTGTGTCTGTATATGTAAGACTTTAAGCCTCTATAAAGACATGACAGTTTCAGAGAGGTGATTAAAGCATAATTACATCAGACCCTTTACCTTATGTAATGCCCAACACAGGGAAATAGAGTCGTACAAGAAAGAAGAATGAAGAGGTGGGTTGAGTATCGTGGCTTTCATTATAGTGTAGTAGAAAAAAAAAAATTTATATAGTCGGTGGGAAGTCGAGAGGAAAAGTTCTGGTAACCTTATCTTGAATACTGGAGCTGTATATGGGAATGAGTGTTGAGAGGAGAGAGAAGCATTCCTGAGAGAGTAGAAAGAGATGAGGAGCCTGGAGTGAGAGGGGTAGTGAGAGGGAAAGAGGGAAGTGTGTGTGTGTAACCCATAGGTCAAGAGAGAGCAATTCAAGTTCAGAAAATGAATGTTGTTTTGATGGCAGTAAAGTAAAGTACTTGGAGGATATGTTACTACCTGAATGGGGAAGAAATGGGGAGATGGGGAAGATATAGAGAGGGAGAAAGGGTGAGAGTAGTAAATAATAACAAAATATGGAAGAAGGGAGAAGAAGAATATAGAGAGAGGTGACAATAACTGGAGGAGAAAGAAAGTAAAGGAAAAATTGCATCGTAAATACACAGAGAGAGCCATCACAGTACAATATTGAAGGAGGGAAATTGCTGTGGAGAATATTGATGATTGATGAGTTTATTGTACACGAGTCAACGCTTGCCTGGGTGGTTGGGCGTGATTGAATGACTCTACCTTCCACTCCATCCATCCATCAAAAACAGTCATTCGTCAATCCATATATGCGGTCGTTATCAATTTATCCAACCATTCTTTCATTGTCCATTCCATTTTTTTTTCATTAGTTTATTCATCTATTCTTCATTCATTTTTTTTTCATTCATCTATCTGTCCTTCAATCCATCTATCTATCTATCGGTATACAGGAGAAATTAACTTTGCCCACACACACACACACACACACACACACACACACACACACACATACACAGAAAAAGCATTCACGTACACATTTTGAATTCCTTCTCCCTCCCACCCCCTCCTCTTGCTCTCCTCTCTTCTCCTTCATCGTCCCTTCCTTCCTCCCTCCCACCCACCCCTCCTCGCTCTTTCTCTCCTCTCCTTTCCTCTCTCATATTCCTACCTCTCCTACAATATCATATTTCCTACATCCCTCCCTTCCACATACCAACCGAAGAGGAATTTAAAGATTTTATTAAATTGCCTCTATTTATTGCTGCCTATTGATATTTACCTACCCACCCCTCCCCTCACCCCCCCTTTACTACCTCTCACCCCTCATCCCCCCCCACCCCACCCCCTTGCCTGGGCTAAGCTTGGCGTGTTCGGGAGAGGCGAGAAGTTGGGAGGTGGAGGAGTGTGGGGAGAGGGGAGAGGTTAAGGATAGATTGAAGGTGGAAAGAGGGTAGGGATAGGCAGGGAGAGAGGAGGACAGGTAGAAAGAAGGGGAAAGAAAGTGAGAGATGGGATGGCAGCAGAGAAAGTTAGAGGAAGAGACGGGAAAGAGAAAAAAGAGTTGGGTGATGAGAGAAAGGAGAGAGAGAGGGAGGAGGGGTGGGTGAGGAAGGATAGTGAGAAGTAGGGGAAGAAGGAGAGGTAAGGAGAGAGAAATATAAGGAGGAGGGGGAGGAAGGAGAGAGACAGAGAGGTAGGGAGAAGGAGGAGGGAAGTCCTTGAGATTTCCATATTAAAATCTTAAGAGCCACTGTGGGTCATATTGGCAATATCCTGGTATATATAATTTTGTATATCCTGTTTCTATTATGTATATACTAGTAGATTATGTAAGTATATTGCCTTCTTGTGGTATACTCGTGTATTATTATTATTATTATTATTATTATTATTATTATAGTTTTTTTCGGGAATTTTCAATAATTTCGGAATTAAAAGTATTTGGTAGTGGACTGTTCAATAGTTTTTGTCGCTCGCTCTTTTGTGTTATTGTGTGTGTGTTGTATCCCTAGCTTCCTGTACTCCTAACCATCAACTGAGCCAATCTAGGTCATGGTTCATTGCGGAGCAAGTACTCGTCAATCTGAGCAAAAAAAAAAAAAAAAAAAATCCCCCAATGCTTTTACTGTCCCCCTAAAAAATCTGTCAAAATAGAAACCAGATTTACGGATTTACACATCACCAACGACCTAAATCTGCAACTACCACACTATGTAGTTTATCTTGTTAAAGCTGAAAACTGTATTCCTGTCCCTGTTAAATTTCGAGTCAATACACAAGGACAAGTAAACATAGCCAGTGTACACGCTAGGGAGTTGGTGTTGATGTCTTGTTGTATAGCCTGACTGTCTTGGGAAAGGCGAGTCATTCTCCACAGTCTTGTCTAACACCTGACCCCTTCCCCCCTCCCCCTGCCTGGTGTTGAAGGTCGTGTCTTATTATTATTATTATTATTATTATTATTATTATTATTATTATTATTATTATTATTGCTGACCCTCTCTCGTAAAGGATACCCCAATCCACCTTGCTGATAAACTGTGTTGCACTAAGTGGGTATACTTCCTCGTTCACAGTTTATTTCGCAATCTGTACGAAGTTCGTCCCGAATCTGTGCACATTTTTCGGAATATACACAATACGTTTCGGCATTCAGACAATTTATTATATATATTTTTTTTTTAGAGTTCCCGCAATTTATGTTACAATTCGTACTTTTCTGTAGTTTTCCGAATCTGCACACAATTTTCGTCTCAGAAACCTTGCAGATATTTTTGTCTAAATTCGGACGATTTATATTTACGAATTAACACACATTTTGGGGAATATTTTCTTTTTTTTTTGATAATATAAATTTATGTTTGAGAATTGCCACGTAATGTATGATGTTTTTAGAATTCGTTTTTCTTTTATTTTTATTTTGTTTTTCTTGGGGGAGGGTGGGAGTGGGGTTGGTGAGGGGGTTGGTGAGGTGGGAGTGGGGTTGGTGAGGCAGTCTACACCCCACTTGACCCTGTGAGTATTGACCCCTGAGTCAGTGAAGCTCAGGTCTCTTACCTCCTCGTTGACAGATGGACCTGAGGCAGAGACCATGGCATGATTTGGAGGGTGTGTGCGACCGCACACCAGCCACCCACCACCCACCACCCACCCACCAGTCACCCCACCCCGCAGTCACCCCACCCCTTACCTGTTACCCACCTGCCTGTGCCTCACCCTACCATCCACAAATCCACTGCCCATCCTTTCATTCACCCCACCCACTCACACTCACCCACCCCTCCACCCTCTCACCCACCCTCCTGCCCACTCACTCCCTCCTCACTCACTCACTCACCCACCCACCCACTCACCCACCCCACCCCCGCCCCACCCCAGGCCAGACCATATTTCATCCAGGAGGAACATTGGCTATGACCTTCTCATCCATCAACCTCAGACGGCTGGATGACCACTTGCTTGTTAGGTGTGTGTGTGTGTGTGTGTGTGTGTGTGTGTGTGTTGTGTGTGTGTGTGTGTGTGTGTGTGTGTGTGTGTGTGTGTGTGTGTGTGACTGACTTGGTGATGGATGAGATGGAGTGATTAGCTTGACAGATGGATGAAATGGTAGATGATGAATGAGGTGATTGGAATTGGATGAATTAGCCGGATGATGAATGAACTAATGAATGAAGTAACTAAAAAGATGATGTGATATATAAAGTGAAAACAGGAATGAAGTCACAGCAAAAATGTAGAAAAACATCGAATAAAAATACAATGCAAATATTTTTTTTTTTTTAGAAATCAACTTATATAAACTTTTGGTATCTATCTATCTATCTATCTATCTATCTATCTATCTATCTATCTATCTATCTATCTATCTA